>NC_135784.1:198096927-198256927 GCF_051106095.1 Pogona vitticeps
GAGACCTCCATGTCATCCAGCTGCTGAGGAATTAGGCCTTGATCCAAGTAAGCAAAATATAGTTTTTTGCAGGTATGGTTTTATAGCAGTGATGGCGAACCTATGGCACGCGTGCCACATCTGGCACGCGAAGCCCTTTCTTCTGGCATGTGAGTGGGCAGCCCACCCACCCACCGTTGTGGAAACAAACCTTTTGAAGTGGCTGCAGCTGGTATTCCCCCTTTCTCTTTGTGTTCTGGGTCCTTTAACTTCCTGTCCGTCCCCATGATTCCCCCTTTAACTTCCTGTCCGTCCCCATGATTCCCCCTGAAACTGCCACTTCCTTTCTGGTTCTGGTCTTCCGGGTGGCCACTGGTTTCTTCCCCACCTCCTCATTTTGGGCACTCGAGCAGAAAAAGGTTTGCCTCCACTGTTCTATAGGCTGGAAATCCCAGAATTCTGCTGTGAGGAATTCTTTGAGAATTCTGGGAGCTGGAGCTCAAAACACATCTACCTGCACCAAATGGCACCTCTCTAACAAAAATGGCTCTACAGATTTTTTTTGGGGGGGGGTAATTACAAGTTCCAAAAACCATTGCCCTTGGCTATGCTGGCTAATGTTGATGGGAGCTGTAGGCCAAAATCATCTAGAGGACCACAATTGTTCACCCATGCCCTACTTGCACAAAAGGAGAAATGCTGGCAATGTAATTATACAAGTACAGATTTCTTACATCTCTCCCCTTGATACCATGCAACATTCAAGTCATCCAAAATCTGAACTGCAAATCAATGGACCAAAATTGGTGGAGATGGTGGTGATAAATCCATGAGCTTAGAACTTCTATTTATGCTGCCTCTTTAGATCTACAGGTAATTTGAAGATTAAAATTGGCAATGGGAGCATTCAGATTGAAAGGTATCCTGATACAGCTCTAGTCAGCAAGTTGTCTTACTGGCAGACCAATTTAGGGAGAGAATCATACATGATAGGCAAGCGTCCCACTTTAACCCTTCACAAAGGGATCTAGGTGGCTATTGCCCATCCTCTCTAAACTGGCATCTGGTATGCCTGATATCTAAAATGCAAATACTTCTAGCAAGCAAACTGGTCAACATGATGATTCTGGTCATGAAATCATCCAGGGATCACAGATTTCTAGGTTCTAAGTGCCTCATTTTAAAGCCTGAATACTCTGTATTCTATGAATACAGAGTATTCAGGCTTTAAAATGAGGCATAGAATACACAGCATGGCATATTGT
The DNA here is from genome assembly GCF_051106095.1 of Pogona vitticeps. Lineage (NCBI taxonomy): Eukaryota > Metazoa > Chordata > Lepidosauria > Squamata > Agamidae > Pogona > Pogona vitticeps. Next base: position 198,098,172 of record NC_135784.1, read on the forward strand.
TGGTGAGCAGCATTTTGGTTGCTGAAAATGGGTCCAGGAAGAACATGAAAGATGGGTTCCCATTCAGTGTCACCTTCTTTCTTTCTCCTCTTTACCAGGCATGATGCAAAAACCTATAGATTGGCAAGCCACCTGTGCGGAAAAAGGATTAAGGATTTTGCAAGGACTGAGTCACTGTGGGTTGAAACATCCTTATTTACTATCATGCATGACACAACATGCTCAAACAAAAACTAGTTACAAAAGGAGCTGGCACTCAAAGACGCTTGCCTCAAGTTGCTACAGGATCATGGGAAGGCCAGTCCTCCTTCACTCCCAGGATGTGTGAAATTCAGCTCTTGAGAAGGAGCTGCTTCTTCTTCTGCTGCTGCCGCTCACAAGAGTTGCTGCTTCTAACACTCCAAAGGAGAAGGAAAATGATGTCTGTGAATAGGGCCAATTCCACTGCTAGAATTAAGATAAGAACCTGCATGTCAGATCAAAGTACATTTAAATGACTCATTTGTGAGGTCAAGCATACTCCTTTGCTTATTCCCAGCACCCCAGTATATAGGGTTTTAGAATTCTGGTAGACCTACACTATCAAAACTACACTATCAAACCTTGTGGCTGTGTGAGAATACAAACCAGCCAAGGGCATGTCCTTTAATCCAGGTCACTTGTTTAAGTCCAAGCATGAGTAGCTTTACCCTGAAGTTCAGTAGGTATCAACGGTACAAAGGCCAAAACCCCGGCTCCTAATATATATTTTGGACCTAGCAAACTTAGAGGCTTCATACTGCCTGTCAACTGCAAAGGTTGATGTTGCACTCCCTCTGATTTTCAATGCCTGAAAAAAGAAACTAGACCTAAACAGGTAACTCATGCAGCCCCTAAACTGCAAGGTTTGCAATTCAAGTATTTCATACAGATGTCCAGACAAGATTAGCTGCAAGAAAAAAAAAAGTGTTCTCCTTTCCTGGACAGGCTCCACACTTTTCTGGCTGTCTGTTACACCACCAAACCTGAAGAACAGGAAGCAGTTGCTGTCTAGGCAGCACCCACAGTTACCACAAATGGAAATGTCCTGGAGTGAGTTCAAAAGTGAACCCATTTTGTATCACAGCTGTGAAGGAAACTGCCAAATCTCAGCAAGCATTCAAGATGCAACAAGATCGAGGCCAAAAATGCTCTGATTTCAGGCAGGTTTTAAGGTTAATGATTCAGGAAATGGAGATGCCAACAGCCGGAATGACTCCTTGCCTCTCCAGCTAAAATATCCCTGGTACTTCTCCAAAGATCTTCAGGCCAACCAATTGTTGTAGGCTTGTTCTCTGACCAGACATCAGTGCAGTTTGAGTATGGCATGGACTTCTTTTTTTTTTTTAAAGTTAAGCTTTATTATAGAGTGAAGCAATATAATAGAGCTATATGTCTTGTGCTGACAAATAAAGAAATGCAGTTATACCAGTAACAGAAAAATCCATTGTCTTCCTGGAATGGGCCATCACCTTTCAGGAGGAATAATTACTGTATAAAATTGGTTGTCTGATGAAGCTCCATGTGAACTTGGAAGTAATCAATTTTCTCTCTTCTGTTTCATAATTAAAATAAATAGCAGCCGTACAATATCAAAATCATTCATATCCGCTCTTCAGATTTCTTGTGTTAGCCTTTTGGCAAGGGCCATGTCACAAACACATTTACATATAGCAATAGTTCTTTACCACCCTTCCATTTTCAGGCCATCTTTTATCCTGCTGTTAAGAGTACAGGACGAATCTGAAAGCTACTGTAGGCACTGCAAGTCCAAAATCGTGAATAATGCCACTGGCTTAAATCTTACTTCAGCCATCAGGTCAACAGACAGCCAAATGAATATTCTATCTCTATGCCACAATCACAGGCAGAATAATACCGCCCTACCTTACAAAGCTGTTTCAGGATTATTCAGATACAGGTAAAGTGCTGTACAATGTAAATCAGTGGTCCCCAACCTTGGGCCTCCCAGAAGCCTTCACCACTACCTCTGCTAGCCAGGATTTCTGGGAGTTGAAGTCCAAGAACATCTGGAGGCCCAAGGTTGGGCACCACTGATGTGAATGAAAAGTATTGCCTTGCTGACTGACTGATTGACTGTCTAACTGACTGGCTGGCTGGCTTGATTTACAGAATTGCTTCTTTCCTCATATTTGACAGTCAAAATATCCCAGGTCTGTAGCAACAGAGAAAATAAGACTAAAAAATTCTTGTACTACAGTACTGCTCTTCAAATGAAATTTCCAGAGGAGTTGTTCTTAGTCTCTGGCATGCCAGTTGTTTGGACATCAAATCCCATAATATGATGCAACTGGCCATTCTAGCTGGGGTTTCCAGAAAATGAAATCCAAATCACTGGATAAAGGGCGTGAACCACTGGGTTTAAAGCATGCTAAATGGGCAACCCAAGAGACTCTGATTATAAGCAAAGGCTTGACAGATTAGTAACGTGATTAACTACTGCTTGCATTCCATGACATGATATAACTCATATCAACAGTTTAGTATGCTGTTTATGGCATGGACACTATTTTGGTATTCTATGAAGCAGCACTCTGTTTAAATTTGCTTACGTTATCAAAATTAAGAGGCTCACAAAAATCTCCACCATGAAATTTATTTTAAAATTGTCTTGGTCTTGACTCAACTCTTTGATCTCCTCGAAAAAGCCCAAACAATGAGCTCATCATTTTTTTTCTGTACTGGCATAAAGCTGGGGACTTTGATTCCCACAACGGCAGATTTCATTGGCCTTACCATTATGTTATGTTTTAAGATATTATTTAAAAATAGAAGGAATGCCAAAAGCACAATTCAGCCTTCTGAGGGTAAAAACACATCCTGGCATAGAACACTGCTGTAAACTGGAAGGAGGAAGGGAAGTATAATGTCTTATGCTGGGAAAATCATTATGACTTGGCATCTTTACAGCTTTGAAATACCAGATGAACACATCATTCTTGTTAAGATTCACCTGATTTTTGGAAGAAGCGAAGGATGAGAAAGCTTGCAATGTGTGAAAAGAGGAAATAATGGGTAAATGTAAAGGTGGTAAACACTGGTTTAGAGCATGTACATGGGCACTTTGACAGCCCAGGAAACTCCCATTATATGAAAGAGCTTGATAAATTAATAGAATGACTAACTAGAGCTCTCCTCTCATGGTGCAACACAACTCATGCCAACAGTTTAGCAAGCTCTTTATAGCATGAACACAATTTTGCTATCCTATGAAACAGCACCGTGTTTAAGTTGGCTTGGGTATCAGAGCCAAGAGCCTTGCAAAAAAGCAATTCTTGACCGTAAAATTTATATTAAAATTGTCTTAATGCTGACTCCTCTCTTCACAAGAATGGCCAGATAGTGAGCTCATCAGCTTTTCTCATGTTCATGAGAAACACAGGTTTTTAGGCACTTAATTGTATGGAAAAGCTTGCAGCAAAAACTTCAGCTCACCTTCTGAAATAAGAGCCATAACCACCCACAGATCTGTCTCCAGTGAGAGGCTGCAGCTTATCTGCTGGCTGGGAAGGACCCTGTTTAAGGAGGCAGGCTGAAGATTTCTTTAGCAGTACAGTAGATGTGCTAATGAAGTTGCACCTGCTTGTATGCTGAGCACCTTCATGTAGAGGAAAATTAGGTATATTCTGGGAGGAAGAATGATTATACAAATGACTTTTCTCCATTAAAAATTACTGAGGTTACCCAGCTGTCCTGTTCAGACCTTCTCTGGACCAATAATAAATATCATGTCATAGCTACCCCAGGACAACCATATTGTTAAGTGTTTCATTAATAATAGACGTGGTAATTTTACATCTGGACTTTTAGCAAAAGCATTGTAATTCTTCCCATTTCATGGATGTTTTATCTCCCTGGAGGGCTGGAGACAGATCCCATGACATGGCCTAAGCTAACATCCCATTGTTGGCAGAGCCTGAAAAATGCATTAGAAGAGTCTTCAAAGCACCATATCCATTAAACTTTTCATCCCCAGGGGAAAAACTAAAAGCAAATCTGGAATAAAGTAAAGGGCATAAATTTAGCAAGAACAGGATCGCTGAACACATTTAGAAGCCTATGGCCCAAGGAGAATTTTGTGCAGTCTTAACCAAAGATTAGCTGACCATAATAAGACAAATGAAAAATCAGTTTTATTGTTCTGCCCTGCTGTTCAACCCATTAAATAATCTTATCAAGGCTATTGCCTAAGTGCTGCTGTGACATAATTAAACAGCAGGCTATCTAGTTCTACAGAAATCAATAGAGACATTAACATTATTTTCCCTCTTTTATGCACCGCTTTTGTATTTGCTTGTATGCAGACATATGCTTTGAAGAAGCTTCATTTGTTCAAACTTTAATTTGAGAATTTTTATCCAGTTAAATATTAGCACTTTTGCTGAAATCTGAAAACATCAGCAGGTTAAATTCACATGCAATCCTTTCTGTTGAATTACATTGAAAGGGAGAGGAGACGGAATAAGATGGCCCATGTATAAGATGCCTCCCCACTTTACTAATTCAAAATTAAGAAATCTAAGTGGGGCTCAGCAAGTGTAGGGGGAAAAGGATCAAAGCGTTGCAGGATCACTATGATCCCTGTTTCCCCTTCCACTTCTTTTTGTTCTCTCCTCAGCTTGCTTCCATGTATAAGATGACCCTCAATTTTTAGTCTAAAGATTTTAGACAAAAGTATCGTCTTATACATGGAAAAATACAGTATATACAGTGGTGCCTCGCTTAACGAGCGCACCGTATAACGATGAAACCGCATAGCGATCCGTTTTTTCGGATCGCTAATGCGATCGCTCAACGTTTTTCCAATAGGGGAAAATTCGCTTTGCGAAGACCGGTAAGTGTTTCGCTTACCGATCTTCGCAAAACGAACTCCGACGATCAGCTGTTCGGCGGCCAAAATGGCCGCCGGAAGCCTGGAAATGGCCCAAAATGGCCGCGCGCTGCCGGCCATCCTGAAGCATCGCTGAACGGTGAGTATTTGGCCCATTTGGAACGCATTAAACCATGTTTAATGCGTTCCAATGGAAATCTCTGCCCCGTTCAGCGATGCTTCAGCATAGCGAAGGTTAATCCGGAACGGATTAACCTCGCTATGCGAGGCACCACTGTATTTCTATTATAGGAAGGTGTTTTATGTGCTACAACTTTAGAAAAAGTGTTACAGGCCAACATGAAGTATGACGGGCTCCTTTTTTTGGACTATACAGTGGTGCCTTGCTTAGCGATTGCCTCGTTTAACAATGTATTCGCTTAGCTATGAGGTTTTAAGAGCGATCTTGCGCTCCGTTTAGCGATATTTCCAATGGGGGAATTTCACATAGCGATGTTCGGGCCCTTGCTTCGCTTAGCGATGACAGTTTAGATCCCCCTGTTTCGCATAGCGATGTTTTTGACAGCTCCATTTTCGCTATTTTTAAAAGGTGTTAAATTGTTTTAAAAGGGTTTAGAGTGCTTGAAATCATTAGTGCACTTAATTAACCCTTTGTTAACCAAATCTGGCTTCGTTCTGACTCTTTTTGAATTTTTGGTGATTTTTTTCTCCCCCATTGAAATGCATTGAAAAGGTTTAAATGCATTCCAATGGGGGAACCGCGTTTCGCTTAGCGATGTTTCCTATGGTGATTTTCGCTTAAGGATGGCAATCCGTTCCCATTGGAACGGATTATCCGGTTTTCAATGCATCTCTATGGGAAAACGGGTTTCGCTTAGCAATGTTTTCCCATAGCGATGGATTTTTTGGAACCAATTAAAATCATTAAGCGAGGCACCACTGTAACTCTTAAAATCCAGCAGACCCACTGGCGTTTCCAAATTCTGTTCCATCCAATGACATAGAAATTTATTCCAAAAGACACAGTGACATTTTATTTATTTATTTATTTATTTATTGCATTTATATGCTGCCCATCTAGACATAGTCTACTCTGGGTGGCTCACAACATATACAATAAAAACAATTTAAAATATACACAATTATTACATAGGTAAAAACAAAGCAATATAAAATATAAAATATAAATCATAAGTTTACAATTTTAACAATTAATTAATTTAAAGTAAACAGTTCCAAGATGGCATAGCTCAAAAGAAAAAATAAGAAATAAAAATCACTTAATTGACTGAAGGGAAGGCCTGCTTCAATAGCCAAGTTTTCAACTGGCTTTTGAAAATGCCCAGCGAGGGTGCCAGACGAATTTTGTTAGGGAGAGTGTTCCACAGCCAAGGGGCCACCGCTGAGAAGGCCCGGTTTCTTGTTTTTTCCTTCCGGGCCTCCCTCGGCGTCAGACCCCTCAGCCGTCCCTGCTGGCTATGTCAGGTGATTTGGGTAGATCTGGGTGGGAGAAGATGATCTGCCAGATATTGAGGTCCCAAACCGTTTAGGGCTTTATATGTAATCATTAACACTTTGAAGTCAACACGGAAACGGGCGGGCAACCAGTGCAAAACAACCAGAGTGGGGGAGATATGTTGGTGTTTTCTCACCCCACTAAGAAGCCTGGCTGCCTCATTCTGGACCATCTGAAGTTTCCGCATCAGCCTCAAAGGTAGCCCCCAGTGATAGCTTCAAACCAAATACAGCCATGCCCCGCTTTACAATTACCCCGTATTACAATGAAACCGCATTACGATGATACTTTTGCAATCGCAAAATGATGGTCTGAATAGGCTTTTTTTGCTTTGTGATGATTGGTTCCCTGCTTCGGGAACCGATTCTTCGCAAAACGACGATTTTCCTACAGCTGATAGGCGGTTTCAAAATTGCCACTGGGTAAATAAAATTGCTCCCCGCTGTTTTCTGGGACGGATTCCTCACAAGACAGCCACCGAAAATGGACGCCCTATGGAGGATCTTCGCTGAGTTTTTAGCCCACTGGAACGCATTAAACGGGGTTTAATGCTATTCAATGGGTTTTTAATTTTCACATTACGACGTTTTTGTTCTACAGCAATTTCGCTGGAACGAATTAACATCGTAATGCGAGGCACCACTGTATAGGTAGAGTAGATTTGGTACAAGCTTGCATATCTCCATAGAATTTCCAGCATTTCTGAGACAGACAGGGAGATTATAACACAAGAGAACCTTCTTTTCTTTACAGCCCCTGCCAATGCTGTCTTAAAGCCTTTAAAGTGGTCCAAACTGCCCTGTCCACTGCTCTATAAAATAAATGATCTGTAAAATAAAAGACTGCTAAGCAATAGGAGCATGAATAGCCAAACACTACAAAAGGGAGAAGGCACACCATAATGGCTCAGCAAGAAGGCCTGTAAGAGATAATTCATTATTTAGAATCACTGACAAACTGAAAAGAATGAAATACTGAGTTAGAGCCCACATAGTTATTGGTAAGTCCTTTGGTGTCCTGGTGAATCTTTTGCTGAATAGTTCATATTCACTTCGCTGTGTAAGAATCAGTCCAAAACACCAGACTGTTGGAGTATGCAGATCAACTGTGTCCCAGTATGCAGTGGGTGATTCTGTCAATCACTCAGTTCTCCCCTGCTATTGGAGCACTATTGTGAATTGGTCACTTCCTGCCCCTCCTCTTGTGTGCCTTCTTCCTTGAAGAAGGGCCTTTTCCAAGATGGAGATTGCCTGAGCATATGCTATCTGATTGCTCGCTCTCTCCATCCACACTGGCATCCATGCCATCCAGCTTTAGGGGGTGGTTTACCCAGTTTAGAAACATTAATCAAAACTAAAGAACTTGCCTGGAATATGTAAGACAAATGACACCCACCAAAACACAAACAAAACACAAACAAAAAACAAACAAAAACCACGCTGATCATCATAATCACTCAATCTTCTGAAAAGGACAAAAGCTGATCCCACAGCTGTAAATACTCAGCTATCCCACAGAACTGCACCAGAGCACAGACAGAGTTCTCACTCCTGTCCTCTGAAGATGCTGGCCAGAGACACTGGCAAAACATTAGGAAGAACAACCTTCAGAACATGGCCAAATAGCCTGAAGAACCTACAACAACCATCAGATCGCGGCCATGAAAGCCTTTGAGAATACAGTGGTGCCCCGCATAGCGACATTAATCCGTTCCGGATTAATATAGGGCGAAAACTCACAGTTGAGCGAAGATCCTCCATAGCACCGCCATTTTCGCCGCCTCGGTAAGCGAGGGCAGCGCGCAAAAATGCTTGTGGTGGCCATTTTGGTTACCTGACTGCCATTTTGGAACCGCGATCAGCTGTTCTAAAAACATTGCAATGTGAAGATCGGTAAGCGAAACGCCTACCAATCATCGCAATGCGATGTTTTCCCTATCTAAACATTGCAATGCGATCGCATTAGCGATTGCAAAAAATAGATCGCTATGTGGATTCGTCGTTAAACGGTGCACTCGTTATGCGAGGCACCACTGTACAAATAACCTTCTTTGTTTTTAATTCAAATGCTATATTTTGACCTTTGCTACTGAAGTACTAAAGTCTGTAGTTAATAAACCTAAAGTTATTACACGTTAACTCCATGTTTTTGACTCTGTACTTAATTTAGCTCATTGAAGATAATTGGTCAGAATGCACGATGATCTCTTAACACAGATGAGCTGTCCTGTTAGTAAAATTTACTAAAGAATTTCAGCAACCTGTTTGAGTTTACTTTCATCTCAGATCCTGAGAGAAAAATGATGAAAATAAATCCATGTGGATGCACCATGTTATCTTCTAATCCAGTGTGATGGAGTGTTTCCCAGATGTTGAAACTGCATTTGTCACTAATGTTGAGTGACTAAAGCAGAGAAGATGTCTTCTGTCTTCTTAGAAAATATCCTCTGATCCAGTGTAACTCAACAGCATCCCATTCCCTAATCCCTCCTGAGCACTTAGAATCAATGTGTAAAAATCCCTGAATATGATAACATTAATGAGTCTGTCACAGCCAAAAGCCAGAAAAAGGGGGGCGGGAATGAAAATGTTTGCTGGGGAAATGATTACATGGAATGGGCTATATTTGAGCATTACCTCCTCAATTTATTTAATTTTGGGTGACTTCATTATTAATTTTTTAAAATTTGTATTACCTACCACTTACAACTTTCTCTCTTGTTAACCTTCATCCATTCAGAACTTTAATCCAGGTCTGTTTGTAATGTGTGATTAGCTGGGGAGGAGGTAACCACAAGCTATCACCAACTCCCACATTCTCCCTCATCCAAGACCCTAGAGGACCTATGATAATGCCATGCTCAGACTAGACTGCAGGTCCAAATGTGGCCTCTTAAAACAGATCCACTCCTTCTTTGCCTTGAGGGCCCTCTTGAGAAAAGTGAATGTGTACAGTCCTAAAGATCTCATGTCCTACTGGCTCTGCCTTTCCTTCTTGGAACTCGCTCCTTAGTCCAGTAGGTCCCTAAGGGCGACAGGTCACCACTGCCTACCACATCTGATTTGACCTCTACAGGATCAGAATTTATTTGATGGGTTCTTATTTCCCATGTAGATACAGTGGTGCCTCGCATAACGAGCTCACCGTTTAACGACGAATCCGCATAGCGATCTATTTTTTAGATCGCTAATGTGATCGCATTGCGATGTTTTAATAGGCAAAACATCGCATTGCGATGATCGGTAAGCATTTCGCTTACCGATCTTCGCATTGCGATGTTTTTTAAACAGCTGATTGGCGATTCCAAAATGGCTGCCGGGTGCCCAAAATGGCCGCCGCAACCATTTTCGCGCGGTTTCCTCACTTACCGAGGGCGCGAAAATGGCGGCGCTATGGAGGATCTTCGCTGAACGGTGAGTTTGGGCCCCATAGGAACTTAGTTTAATGCGTTCCTATGGGTTTTTCCGTTCCATTTATCGATGTTTCCACATAGCGACGATTAATCCAGAACGCATTAACGTCGCTATGCGGGGCACCACTGTATTGAAAACAGCCATCTGGAAATCACGGAAATGAATTTCCACTACCATATGCTACTTCACCTGCTTGTCCTTGGAATATTTCCCGCTAAAACATGCAAGAACAGTCAAAGTAAGTCAAAACTTTAAAATATCATTTTTTCCCCTACACTATCTTTACTAGTTTACAGAGGGCAACCAGAACAGTAAGGCTTGTCCAAAAACAGTATCAAATACAGTGGTGCCTCGCTTAACAAGTGCACCGTATAGCGATGTTTCCGTATGGCGATCCCTTTTTCGGGATCGCTATATGGACACATGCCCGATCTTCGCAATGGGGAAAACCCGCATTGCGAAGATCGGGTATTGCGGCTGCCATTTTGGAGCCGCCGAACAGCTGTTCGGCGGCTCCAAAATGGCCGTCGGAAGCCCGGAAATGGCTGCCGGCAGCCGTTTTCACGCCGTGCCCTCTCTTAGCGAGAGCGCGAAAATGGCTGCCGGTAATTGGAATCCTCGCTGAACGGGTAAGTAAGAAAGGTATTGGAATGCATTAAACTAAGTTTAATGCGTTTCAATACATTTTCCCTACCCGTTTAGCGACGATTCCGCATAGCGAAGGTTAATCCGGAACGGATTAACCTCGCTATGTGGGGCACCACTGTAAATGAGAAATTAAAGCATGATTTTACAAAGGTGTACCTTGTGTTTGCAGCTGGCAGAAAACCGGATTTGTTTAACAAAAATAAAAGTCAGCAGCTAGAAGCCTCTGGGCAACAACTGGCATATATGCATGGTACCTGGCCGGCACTTCCTAGGCTAGAGGCGAAAATGAACATAGTGAAGGAATGAAGTGTTTGGTAGCAGAACAGCTTTATGCAAGTCAGTGGCAGCACTGGAGTGAGGCTACAGGAAGGTTGTCTCCTCTCCTCCCTCTACCTTCCTGAAAGTCATCCTCCAGCACAATCTGTAGATCAGGGCCACAGAGGAAGGCTGCCTTCTGTATAATGTATAATAAGTGTTTTCATGATTACACTGAAGGACTTAGTGGACTATTACAAAGTTTAGCAAGCGTTAGAATCCTTATGAAAGGCAGACTTTAACTTCCGTGTTTTAGACAGTATCCTATACAGTATGTTAACCGGTGTAAGGGGGTGTAAAGTTCACCCACAACACCTGGGCTCCAGCCCATCAGATCAAGAGAGACTGCCTGCTGGAAGGAACAAACTGGAAGGAACATCAAAAAGAAACATGTAAATCTGGGGATTTCCCTTTCTTGATTGCTATTAAAACTCTACAATGAGCTGAAGGGGGGGGGGAGGAAGAAGAAGTGTGCAAAGGAGAGGAAATCCCAGACTCTAAACACTTTGCATTCCTCTTCAGGGCAAGCCATGAAACTTGAGCTAAAGACATGATCTTGAATTTTACTTTATTGCCCTTGATTAATGAAAATGATTGAACCAATTAAAAACATTTCCTTTTTTTAAAAAAAAACCACAGGTGAAGGCAATGAGAGTGATAGTTTCTTGTCATAATTGCATATCCGTACCCTGTGCACCAATTTCAGCATTACAAAGCAGCACTTCAATTTAGCTTGTTTGTGGTGTTCTGTTCAGCAGAGCTGGCTCTAGGAATTCATGGACCCTGGAAATGATGTCCCCACCCTGAGAAAGGTTGAGTTGTCTTTCCTAGACAGAGGTTCCCATCCAGGGAGAGCAGTTTACCATTTGTTTTTTGTCAAGTCAAGAGAGATTTCATTATTGCTTTACAATTTAAACTGGTTGTTGTTGTTTATGTTGTTACCTGTTGTCAAGTTGGCTCTGATTTATGAATAAGCAATCTCAAAAATGTCCTATCCTCAGCAGCGTTGCTCGGCTCTTTTAAACTCCAGCCTGTGGCTTCCTTTAGGGAACAATTCATCTCTTATTCAGCCTTCTTTTCCTGCTGCCTTCCTTTCCTTGCATACAGTGGTGCCTCGCATAACGTTTTTAATTGGTTCCAAAAAAAAAAACCTTATGCGAAAAAAACTTTATGCGAAACAATATTTCCCATAGAGATGCATTGGAAACCGGTTAATCCGTTCCAATAGGCACGGATTGCCGACCTTAAGCGAAAAAACCCATAGGAAACATCGTTAAACGATACAATGTATCCTCCATTGGAATGTATTGTAGCTGACTCAATAGGTTTCAATGGCTTTGCGAAGTCAATTTTTGCAAAATTAAGTGTGTCATAAAAGGGTCAAAATGGTTTTAAATGCTTGGATTAGCTTCTGCACCCTCTAAAACGGATGCAAAAGTTAATTTGGCTTTGATCTGACTTTTCGTTAATTAATGGTGAATTTTTTTCCCCCAACTTTTGACAGCTGTCAAAATCTGACAGCTCCATTAATTCCTATGGGGGAAGAAAAAATTCACAAAAAATTAATGAAGACTCAGCAACTGTTCTAAATTCTTGGGTTCGTTAGAGGACCCCCTAAGTTGTGTGCAAACCTGATTTGGCATTGATCTGAACTTTCGTTAATTTTTTGTAAATTGTTTTCTCCCCCATAGGAAAGCATGGAGCTGTCAGATTTTGACAGGTCCATTGGTTCCTATGGGCCAAAAAACAAAAATTCACAAAAAATTAACGAAACGTCAGATCAAAGCCAAATCAGGTTTGCACATGACTTAAGGGGTCCTCTAACGAATCCAAGCATTTAGAACCGTTTTGGACCCTTCTAAGACACTTTTTAAATTGAAAACAAAAAAAACGTTAAGCGAAGCAGGGGACCTAAAACCAAAAACGTTAAGCGAAGCATGGTCCCAAAAACGCTATGCGAAAATCGCCCATAGGGAAAAACGTTATACGAAGCACAATCTGCCTCTGAAAAAATAAACGTTAAGCGAAAAAAACGTTAAACGAAGCAAACGTTAAGCGAGGCACCACTGTAATTGTCTTTTCCAGAGTATCCTGCCTTTTCCTGATGAGCCAAAGTCAGCCTCAGTTTCATCTTTTTTGCTCCCTGAGACAATTTAGACTTAATTTGATCTAGGACCCACTTGTCTGTCTTTCTGGCAGTATAGGGTGTCCACAAAGCTCTCATCCAGCAGTATATTTCAAACAAATCATCTTTACTGTCCAGCTTTCCCATCCATACATGGTAATAGGAAATAGAACAGTGTGGATAATCTTGGTTTTAGTCTCCAGTGGCATATACTTAATAATCTTTTTTAATTCCTTTATTGCTGCCCTTCCTAGTCTCAGGCCGCAGTCACACTAGGGAAATGCTCCCCATTTCTAAAAATACTTTCCATAGCTTTGTTGTAATGCATGGTGGCCACGTGGTGTATATATCTGGATGAATGTCCCAGTGTCATTTAACGTTATCAATTCATTTTCTTCCATTTGAATCATTATTGCTGGCGACGCCATGTTGCCAATTTATTTTCTCTCATTTTATGGGGCACTACAACCCCTTAACTTAAAACAATACATCATTATGTCAGGCACTGCTTTCTGATGGGTAGAATTTCTTCTGTTGCGCCGGCACATCTGGAAGCAATGCATTGCACTCAATGAGACCCAGCATTCCCCCACCCAGGGTTGTGTCACTTGCTAGACAGTAGCTGGAAGGAAGATACACCTACCAATTCTTCTGAAGCTTATGATGCAAGTTTACCAATGTGTTGATACTCTAGATGCATAATTTTAATATAATATATATCATATATATAGAAGGGCAGCTGTGCGGCCATTATGACGGCCGCCTTCCCTGGTGAATCTGCTTCAAAAAAGTTTCGATAGGCTTGTACACACGTCATACTGCTAAAGGATATATTGAAACACCACCAGTACAAAAAACAAACAAAAACCAACAAGCCTTTTGGAGGGTGGGAACTGAACCACACTTACACTGCTAGCCAGTAGCATGAACCACTAACGGCCGTGTGCCATGTGGCCTCAAATTTATGCTATGGTCTAATTTGGGTATAAGGAGGGAACAATTCCATTATGTGATGACGTCCTCAGTCCTTTTATGTTTTACTAGCAGTAGTCTCCTTTTGGATTGATTATTGAACCAATGTATAAAAAATCCATTTCAATGTATTCATTGCCAGTGCTAAAATTGTGTATTTCTTCTGTAGCCACGATTTTTATCTTAATATTCAACTGCAGTCTGTTTTGGCATTTTCTTCTCTCATTTTTCCTAGAAATCATTTCAAGTCATTACTGCTTTCTACAGTACCAGTATGATAGTGTCATTCACATATCTTAACTTATTGATCTTTTCCCCCCACCAATTTTCACCTGAATCTAGTCTGGCTTTCTGTATGATATGTTCTGCGTACAAATTGAACCGATAAAAAGATAAAGTACATCCTTGTTTGAAACTTTTGCCTATTCAAAACCATTCTGTCTCTCCATATTCTGACCTAATAATATCTTTTTGCCCATAATAGAAATTATGCACCAGGACAATCAAGTGTCAAGGCACACCCATTTCTTTCAAAACAATCCAGTTTCTCAACATTCACATAATCAATGGCTTTGCTGTACTCTATAAAGATTAGACTGATCTTCTTCTGAAATTCTTCGATACGCTCTAGTTCCCAGTTAATATTTGCAATATGATCTCAAGATCCTCTTTATTTTCAAAATCCAATTTGAACATTAGGTATTTCTCATTCCATAGAAGGTGAAAGCTTTTGTTGCAACACCTTGAGCATCACTGTGCTTGCATGGGAAAATACAGCAATGGTCCTATGCTTACTGCACTCCTTGGCATCTCCTTTCTTGGGGATTGGAATGTATATTGAATATTGCTAGTCTGTGGACTATTCTTTTGTTTTCCATATTTGTTGGCATACTCTTGTTAGAATTTTTACAGATTCAGTCAGTGGCTTGAAATAGTTCTATTTGTATTTCATCTATGGTGATTTATTTTTCCTATTGTTTTCAGAGCTGCTTTCACTTCACTTTCTAGAACTGCAGGTTCTTCATCATGTGATTCCTTGTCAAAGGGGTCTGTCATCCTTTTATCTCTTCTGTATAGGTCTTCAGTATACTGTCTCCGCATTCTTTTTATTTTCTCCTGGTCATATAGTGCACTTCTCTAGATAGAGGCTTGCATTCAGGGAGCACTGCCTACTATTTTTTTCCCCTCCAGGCAGGATAGGTTTTGTTACTCTTCTACAATTTAAGCTGATCATAAGAGGATTCAGTTGCCATTTTCATTACATAAACATTTTTAAAGAATTACTAATCATCTTACTAACTAACACAGCAGCAAAACCTTGGCACTACATCACAACACTTTTTGAAATAAAATTACAAGAGTGACAATGCAAAAATGAGATGTGCAAACTCAGTTAAACATAACACAATTCTTTTAAATAGCTCACTAATACTTCAGTTCACAGTCCAACAATCCAAATACTCACCAGTCACACTCTGTAAACTGGCTACAGCTCAAGAAGCCCTCTTTCTGTAATAGCAAGCATGCAGCTGAAATAACAGGCTCCACATGAATTAGGGTGATTGTATGGAGCGCAGTATATCCATAGTTGCTCCCCCAGCTACCAGTAACAGAACATTTTCCCTTACATGTTATGAATCTCTAAACTCCAGGGGAGCAAAGTGTGCCTCCCCAAGTGTTGCTGAGTCTGGAACTCCTAGCATTCTTCAGCATGGCTATGCTAGTGACTGATGATGAAAGCTTCATGCCAACAACATCTGGAGGGCAAACATTTGCCCATCCCATCTAGACAGATAGTACTGTATGTTCTACTCCAAGATGCACTGCAGTCCTTCTCTATAAAGGAAAGCAGAAGCAGCTGTGGTGTCTGTATGCACTGCAGTATCAACAAGTTCTCTATTATGCATGTCTACCCTTAGGGAAACATACGAACCTTCCATCTTTACAATCAGAGTAGAAATTGCAGTTGCTCCTCATGTTTCTGAACACCCGTCGGGTCTTTTAAGCAGTGTAATCACTGCATACAGAGGAGCCCCCAACCCTGCAAATACATTAGTGACATAGCCAATTTGCACCCATGTCATAAACTGGGAATATATTTACAGCTATTGTTTTGTCTCACTAGTCTGTTAATGTGCATCATGATTAGCAATGCAGTTACCATGTAATTCCTTGTGTTTTCTATGGAACTTTCATTCAGAACAAGAATTAGCATTTATGAAGAAAAAGAAGTTCATGTCATTAAATGTCATTATCTATACTGAAAGAGATGCTGCATTAGGCTTAAACAAGAATCTGTTCACAATAACACCCCCCAAATATACACTTGCAGAGGGTATGCACTCCGAATATACACACTGTGCAATAAATACCATATAAAGAACTGTGACTGGAAGAGAACCAAGGAACAAACGAGAAACATATAATTACACTCTCCATGTTAACAGAGAAAGGAAAGGAAAACATCATATTTGCTACTTCAAATTACTTCTTTCTCCAGATGAAACTCACAATCTAGAATATGTTCACTTGGAAATTACTTCTATTCATATCTATAGAACCTACCACTAAGGAAGAACTAGACCTGCATTGTAATAAAAGAAGTCTGTTTGTGTAATTTATAACACACAGCCTAACTGTAGCAGACCACCTCAGTGTATGCCAACAGATGGAATGCTATTGTCCAAAATGGAACTTGGGGATCCAGAGGTAAGCAAAAAACCAACAAGCTCTGTTTGCCTAAACCAGTGTTCTCTTTCACATTTTGTGCCATGTGATCAAAACGGCACAGAAAAGCTCTAATCAAGCCAACCAATCCCAAATAAACCCGGAAGATTCTACACTGAGCTACATTCTGTACAATATTCTGGTCCACTGAGATTTATTCGCTGTTAAAGGAAATCATGTAAATGTATACGTACTGTACTACCAATGCATGAAGAATTAGGGTTGCCAGATACATGGGTACCAAAAGGAGGACATAGAAAGACAAAAAAAAAGTACAGAGGAGGACATATTGAATGTTTCATTTGAATAGTTCTGGATTAAGCCCGCAATCAATACAATTTTATTACAATAGCTGACAATAAATAAATGTCTCTTAGCGAACTGACCAAGAAACAATCATGTTAAAAAAATAAAACTAAATTCAATGGAGGCTTTTTTTCAAAATACCAAAAAACATTATTTAAACAGCCAATTGTACAATTATTACCTTATAATCTTTATTAATTACACAACATATTTCTCAGAGGAGCCAACTTTTCACTGAAGATCTTCATTAGCAATCACATACGTATAAAACTGTTCACAGGTAATATTCTTCAAATTGTACTTCCAACTGGGAGCAAAGCAAATAAACCCAAACCCAACCCATCCTGGCTGTGGGATCCCCCGGCCGCTCACACTCTGCACAGGCTCAGAGGCAACCTTGCTAATCTGGATGCCCAAACAAGGCTCCTGCACAGGCAGGGAGAAAGTGGCGCCAAGCAAAGACGAATGAGGAAGCCTCCCCTCCCTCGAGGGTCATAAGTTCAAAGCTGGGGAGTGTGGGAGTTGGAGTCCCCGAAAGGGACTTTGAACAGACACAGTCTGGGCGCTCACCTTCCCCCCTATGTGCTCAGGCGCTGCTTGCTGCTGCCTGGCTTGGCAGGTGGCACTTCGCTCATGCTGCCTTTCTGGGCTCCACGTGGGCTGGGTGGGCATGGCGGATTGCAGAGCAGCTGCACCGGCGAGGGCTGCGCTCTGGCGCTAGCAGCAGGTAACGGGGGGGCAGGGGGGACTGGGAAAGATGGGAGGTCCTTCCACCTCTCCCCCTCTCATCCAAAATTATAACATAAAATATACAAAAACCAGACATTTTAACGGTTTTCATCTTTGCCTGCTGGATGGAGGACATTGCCTGATATTTGGTTGTCTTTACATGCACATAAAATATAAGCTGTACGTCAATCACCTCCCCCAATCACGTGAATGGTAGGAAAGAGCCACACCCTCCTGGGTATAGAAGACGTTGGGAGTCATAATATTGTTGCCTGTTAAGATTCTATAAATGAGCCTCCCAAAGAACTATGGCTCCTGGGAAGCACTGCTGCAGCCTTCTTACTCTTTTTTACATTTACAACAAAAGGCAGGAGCGGGGTAGCATTGGAGATAAATAACCCTAATGCCCTTCTCTAGCAGGGTGAAATCTAGAGGTCTGCAGACTTACGTTTATGAGCTACAGCTCCCCAAATTCTGTCTGTGGAATTCTTGGAGAATTCGGGGAACTGCAGTCCAAAAACACAAAATAGTATCACCACCCCAATAGTAATCAGGGATTTCATCTGTAGGATATCACAAGAAGAAAGAAAGAAAATTAAAAGAAAGAAGAAGAAAGATGGAAGGATACCAGAAGGATTCACTAAAGGCACCTCCTTACACCAGCTGGTCAGAAAAGGGCCAGAAGAGGCGAATTAATGATTCCTAATCTACGAAAGCTTTTGGTTTGCATCACAAGTAATGGTGTCTGGGAAGTGCAGATGCTCATAAATGGCAGTCCCCATCGCCAGTTAGCACCACCCCTCCCATGCCCAAACTCGGAAACTGCAGAAACGCAGGTTAGATTAGTCCATATAATATATGAGAAACTGGTGTTTTGTAATGCTTATAGCCCTAAGTGCCCATTCAAGATTTTACCATGCTCAAATACTTTGCATTACAACACAGATTGCTTGCAACAATATATTACTCCTGAGGAAATCCATTTGTTTACCAGTCCCTGTAAAGATTGCACACAAGCTTGGAAGGAACATGGAATCTGGGAGGGGGTGGATGATCATGTCATATTCTCTGCTACAAACTGTGGCTCCAGGACACCATGGGTCCAAGGAGGCATAAACCAGGAAGCATTGGTGAGAGCTGAATGCAAATACTGTACTTCAGTGGGCCCAGGATATCCTGCCCAACTGTTCAATTCAAAGTAACCGTTAAAAGCATACAGATAGAAAAGTTAATAAAAATAATAATAAATAGACATAAGCATAATAGTTACACAACTAGAGATGTAAGAAATGTAACAAAGAACACAACAAGAGATGCTTAGGACAATATGGTTAATTTTTAGAAACCTGGAAGGAGAGAACCTTTGCAAGGAACTCGGCTACTAAAGTCGTTTCTTGTGAGAGGTCATGGAGAAGGAAACCTGTCAGAAGCTGCCCAACTGTTCAGTATTCTATTCAAGGGATAGCTGATAATTTCCTTTGGCTGGCAACTTTTCAAAATTTTAAAATTCCTCCATAATTCTGGCAGAAAGAACTGTGGCTTTTAAACATTCAAGTATAAAAAGAACCAAAAGTGATACATTTGTTCATGCAGGTGTTGGGCCTTGAATGACCATTACTTCTTAAAAGCCTGGCTGACAACTCCTGCGTACAGCAGAAAGTTTTTCTGTGTTGCTCAATTGTGGTTATTACGGTACCTCTCTTTTTCTGATAGACTTTTCATCTTTCAGCAGTTACACTGCAAGAAAGGACTATATGATCCTCTTCATACCGGGTACTGCTGCTGAATTTAGTTAGCAGAGACAGGTAAGAATTCAGTGGGGCCATTTTTGATCAGACCTTAAAAATCCTCAAATTTCTTCAAACATTGAACGGAAAGAATTTCAGACTTCAAAAAATTCAAACAAAGAAAAAAGCAGAACTGAGAGATTAATCATTTCTGACTTTTTTGTATGCCAATCAAGGTTTCTCTGAGCATGAATTATACAAGTCGACAGATTTCTACATAGTCTAATTGCCCTGAATGTTGCTCTCAAGTAAAACTCCAATGAAATAAATGAAGAAAAGTTGCATAAGAGCCATGCTGACTCCAGCGCCATATTCACAGCACTGCAAATTACATTTTTATACCTGAAAAATAAAGACATCATTACCTGTCATTATCCTCTGAGCTTCATATGGTTCCATATAGCCAGTGTTTTCTCCCTTGCCTGTTTTGCTGCCCTCACTTTTGGCATCAAATGGGTCAGAGTAGTCATCAGCTATTAGCACCTGAAGAAGAAATAAGAAATAAGTAAGAACCGTTACTATATGGACTTATTTTGAACAGATCTAGCTAGTTATTTAAAACATGCAGAACATCACATGTCCTGAACCAGCCAGTGTGTGTCTTTTCTTCTAATGGACTCTTAAAAGGAGTCTTCAGTCAAGTAAGAACAGATATTTTATTGCTATCCTTACTCAGGGCCTTCATTTCCATTTGTTTTGCCCCATTATGACTCTCCAAGAAATCTAGTTCTCGAGCATCTCGCCCTTTTTGACCACCTCATACAGCCACATACCGAAAAAGCAGAACAGTACTAAACTCAGCCACATTTACAACGGATGCAAGAGTCTAGATAAATTGGACCAGAATTGACTGTTGATAAACAGTCTTTAGTAAACAGAAAGTTCCACTGAAAAGTTCAGAGTACAGTAATGATTATAGCATGAGTTTTTGTAAATTACACCCTATTTCACTAGATGAATCTTTTGATTCTTTAAAACAAGGCAAACCAGAACTTTACAATATGATTTTAGAAATGTGATGGTGGAATGCACCAGTGAAAGCAAGAAGAAACATTTTGACCAAATAATAAATTAGATTCAGTTCTGATTCACATACAATTGAACACATTCGCACAGAAATCATTTGAATAAATTCAATCTTAAACATAAAAATTCTAATTCATGCTTAGCCACTAGAGTAGTCTAGGCAACAGATTTAAATCTGAAAATGTTCCAGATTATTTCCCATCAGACACAGCTGGCTAATCCTACAAGCTGTCACATATAGCTTTTTTAGAGGTTAGCCAAGAGCAATGGCTTTTAGAACAAGGGCAATCAGAAGGCACATCAAGATACATTGAATGAGAGGGTTTCTGGCCTCAACTGGTTGACTGCAACACCAGAAAGGGCTACTCATCCCTTCTTGTTAAAAAGAACTTTTTATCCACATCAGTCCAGTGTTTGGTTTGTCGCAGAGCAGGAGATAATTGGTTCTGCTCCCTGAGCCATTTTGCATCTGACTTGGATTGGGAGACTTTGATATTCACGTATTAGACGTCAAGGCCCAAATACATTGTAGAGAATAATAAGGTTCTCAATGTGATTTTCAAGGACACCTGCTTTAGAAGATCAGCAGAAGGTGACAAGTTCCTTGGCTGACCTTGCTTCCCTCAACACACAGCACCAGGGAGTGGGGGACAGATGTGTTCTATACATACACTTACTTCACATCAGGAGGTGATGGGATGCTAAACAAGCCTGGTCAATGTTCCCTATCCATGGTCAAGAGTTTTCGAGTGGGACTTGGGAGATCCAGGTTCAGTTTCCCAACGAGCCATGAAACTCACTGGTTGACCCTGAGCCAGTCGCTCTCTTCCTTAGCCTGGCCGACCTCATAGATCTTTTTATGATAGTGCAGAGGAGGCAGGCATGTACATTGTCACTGGCAGAATACTGTATAAATGCCAGTAACAAACAAAAGGAAATAAATCTTCTGTAATGTAGAGCATGGCCGCAGCAGATACATAGGCGCTCCTTAGCTGGTATGGAAAGACCCTCCCAAAGAGACAAGATCTGGAAAACACTGACTTAGGCAACCGAGTTTTGAAAGTGAGATTCTTTCACCTGGTGAGATGAGAAAGCATAACGTCCTGGGAGGTCGTGAAAGAAAAAACAAGGCATGGATAAAGCTATGGTTGGTAGGCCTTTATCTGATCCTGCCAGACACTTTTTTTTTTACCATTCTTAAGAGCTTTCGCAACTCCTCCTTACTGGTACAGGATGACAATTCCAGAGTAATTACTATTTCATCTTCAGAATTTTTTTATTATTATTATTTTGGACCACTCAAGTGTAAGCTAACTCTGTCCATCATTTGAGGTATAATTTAAGGCATATTCAAGGGCTTCATTAAATGCAAATAGCTAAAGATGACAAGTGCAAAATGAAGCTGGTAGGGAGGCATCTCCCCTCACTTTCCACCCACTCTCACTAAATATGCGTAATGAATGGCTTGTTATTACAGCTCTAATGGTTCACTCAGAAAGAGAGAGAAAGAGAGAGAGAATGAGCTGCATAGTATCTTCTGCTTAATGTAGGCCCAAGCTGTAATCAGCAGCCCTGTCAGAGCAGTGTCAGAGGCTTGGGGGTGCTTCGCTCAAAGACAACAGTGTGCATCAGGCAGGAGTAATTTCTCCTCCTAACAAGGACAGGTTTTATCTGCAAAAGCCCTGCAGCTGAAACACCATCCATTTACTTCTCTGATGATGCCCTGTCAGCTGCTGATAGATAAGTATCTCGGGTGCCCCGCTGTTCCCCCCCCCCCCATATAGGGTCTGACACCGTAATAGTTGCCTTTCTCTAAAAATAACAGCACTAAAATGACATGAGACTAGGGTGGGAGGGCCGGAGGAAAAGAAAATATGAGCAAAAAAAAAAAAGCCTAAGATGAGTAATGTATTTTTTTTATTTCTCCTTTCCCATTTGCAAGAAAATGAGAAAGTAAATTAAACATGTAGAAATCTGTCAAACAGAATAATATCAAATGCTGATTTTATTTAAGCACATATGTAATGTATTCCAGGCCTAATTCAATGTTAGTCATTCGCATGGATTTGGTTTTATTTTTTTTTTAAAAAAGAAACAATTTGTCTTTTTAAATTACAGGCAGAAAGTACCACACAAGCTTCCTGTATCTGGATCAGGCTTGAAAATGTCAAAACGTCTTCAAACAAATCAGGAAAGAAAGCACTTTAAACTTAATGAGAGTTTGTTCTTTTGTCCCTTTCAGGGACACTCAATATGATGGGCACAGTTGGCAATTAACAAAACAAAAGTGGGTTAGCAATGTACTGGAAGAGTCCTTTGCAAGTGTACTGTATGTATGGCACTTACGTCCTGCACAATCAAGAAATGGTGCACAACCCTACACCCATACAAAAGGAAGATGCAGAGCAGCTCCCATGCACCGGCTGTCACAAAGCCATTGTCAAGCCTCAAGTGTCTCTGGCCATCAAATGACAGCTGGGCTCCAAGCAAGGTCAAAGCTTGGGTACCTTGATTCAGGGTAAAAGTGTAAACCAAGCTCAGATACAGTTGGGTGCACTGTATTAACAGTCAGTGTAATGCCTCTGGCAGATCCCTGAAGTCAAGTTTTTGAACCTTGCTACAGACCAAGCAATAGAAATATGTCATGCTGCATGGCTTTGTTCTTGTTTTCTGCAGGAGAGATCGGCACACTTAGAAACTAGAGAAATGCTGGTGGTGCAGCGCTTTAAAAAACAACAACAAAGAGACTTCAGCCAGACTAAAATTGCCCAGCTTATTCATATCCGTGCCCAGAACTACTAGAGAAGGAAATAAAGTTTATACTAGAGTCTGTGGATCTTTCTCTTCATGATACCCTGGGGACTAAGTCCAGCACCTCTACATACCCTACTATTCTGCAATGCATGATAACTGTTCAGTGATTCAAGTGCTAATATAGCACTCTTTTCATGTACTCAAGAAAGGATGTCTGTCTTCTTTTGAAAAATCCACTTGAACTTTCATTTAAAAAGTGAAAAAGAAAAGAAAACAGTTTCTAAAAGAATAGTAAAAGGACTATATGGAGGGAAAACTGTGTCACTCACAGGTGACATCCAATCAGTACTATGTATAGCTGACCTTTACTGCAAGGGGTAGAATTAATATTCCCAAATACATTACATTCCTGGAAATCAAATTGTACATTTGAATCCAAAACAGCAAATACAGTCATCCAATGGCCCAAGTTCTGTAGCATCCTATACAGACTTATTACAATGTGATTAGAACCGTGAACTGTTGTACATCAGTTACTGCTTGTAGCTAACAGTGTATCTACAAATATGATGACCTTGGAGAAACCAAACCATACTGCTTGGCTTTTGTCCTACAATCTCAGAGAAAAATTAGTGTGGCCGTGTGGGTGGGAACAGAAAACCCAAGCAGCTACGATATTTGTCTAAAATGAAATGAAAATTAATAGCAGCAATAAAATACAAATGTTAGTTTTGAAACGTATTCATTCCACAAGATGGGTTGGCATGTGCTCTAGGAGACAGGGAGAATAAAAGGATGCACACATATTTGTATATGCTGCAGATAATACAAATACATATGTACTAGACATGGGCACTTTGTATTCGTAGTTAGGGATACAAAATACAACCCGCAGCAGCTGTGGTCCAATTTCCCACCTCCACAACTGACAGGCCAACCCACTGGGCTCCACGTAGCGCTTGGGTCATTCTTTGGTGGCAGTGTGCCAATCCTGGCAGAAGTCTGGCCAGTTCCTCCCTGGCTCCCTGCACAGCCAACTCGTTCGGTGTGGAGGCAAGAAGGATAGTCTCCATGCTCAGTGGACAAGTGGTCAGCTGCACAGGGAGGTTGGGGAAGGCCACCTGGGCTTCTGCTCGGATTGTCACGTTGCCACTGAAGAAGGACCTGAGTGCCATGCGGAGCCTGGCAAGTGAATCAGCCAGTTCTGGGGGCGAGAATTGGGCCACCATGGCACTATATGTCAAATCCTTAGATAGGAATACGAAGTGCCTGTGTCTAATACGCACTAAGACTCATGTAGACCTGGAGACAGTAGCTCCAAGCCTTCATCTATTTCTTTGCTATCAAAGGATAGTATTAAACAAATTAAAAAGGTGGGCAACTACCTAGAAGATAGTTTTACTGGTTCCAGATTATGTTTGATTCTATTTGACATCAAACAAGGGGCTACTAAAGGACCAGTCTATTGACAGTACAGGAATGGTCAAATGATTGCTGGGGCCCCAACCACTGAACAAAATGAATAATATTTGTGGGCATCATAAATTCATACAACTGGACCTTTTGCTCGTCATCATAGATCAAGGAGTTTCCAAGTCTAGCCAGCCAGCCAGCTAGCATCTATGTTTCAAACAGCACTGTCTGTCTATAGCCAGAGGAATGATTAAACAGTTGGAGCAGTAGGTGGTTCTGAAAACATCCATCATAAATTCCAAGATCGACATTTGAAATAAATCAAGAGCTTTAGCTCTCATAAACACAGAACGCTGCAGAAAATCAACTAATCCCAGTATCTGGACAAATATGGCAGCCTGGACTGTTTCAAAGGCAGATACATCTCCGCATTTTAATTGGAATTAGATATACAACCCAATGGCTGCCAAAAGAGTGTCCAGCTGCCCTCAGTGCTATTTCAGTTTAAATTACAATTTGGAATTTTTTAGCTTAGATAAAGGAACTGGTCTGTGCTAACACATGGTTTCTTTTACACTTGCTGACAGTTTTCCCCCAAAAGGGTTAGGTTTTGAGTACTGACAAAAGAAGTCTTTTGTGCATGTGGATGAATTTTAATGTTGTATTTCTATATGAGCTTTCCCCATGTACCATACTAGATCTAAAGGAAGAAAAAAGGTCCATCCAGTCCAGCATTCACCTCTAGATGCCCCTCTTCTTGCATATATCAAAGTAATGGCTGGACTGGGGTAGAGTCACTTTCTGCTATTTATCTCCAATTGCAGGTACTTTGGAGGACAAGAGCAGCTAGAAACTGCCCCAGTCAAAACAGTGGTGGCAGATTACTGCCAAGGAATGTTCAGACAATTGATCCAATCCTTTTTTCATCCCAGTCCTTTAATAATTTTTCATTTACCTGTTTCTGGACTCAGTGCAAGCTTTTGGTTCTTGCCATTAAAGCTTTCAAACGTCTGGGACCTAAGAATCATAACAGTTGCTTCTTTTGTACACTCCTTTCCAGGTACTTAGATCAACATCATAAGGTCCTGCTCTGAGTTTCCATTCTACCCAAAGTATGGCAGGTAAATACAGGGAAGAAGAACGTTTCAGTTATGGTACCCTTGACACGGAATACTCTTTGCAGGGAAATCCAGCCCTGATTTCATTTTGTTCATCAGGCTAGCTTTCCAGTGGAACTGACTGGTTTTGTTTCGTTTCGTTGTGTATTTCCTACAGTATTTGATACTTTACATTTTCCTTTTCATGCACTGTGTTTTGTTTTCTTGAACTCCTTTTTGTTGTCTTTAATTATTGTACAGCACGCTGCTTTAGATTTTTTGGGAAGGAAAAGTAGGATACAAAGTATTAAAATAATAAGTAGACTACTTTGAAACATGGGTTCTGTGCTTATCTGTCATGGTTAAATAGACTGTGAGAATGTCACACATCTAGACAAGCTGGTACGTGCTTTGCAAAAATTAAAGGAGAACTATGCAACCAGCACAAATTATGCATATTAAGATAATTCAAGAACCATTACATATATTGCATTATTAGTTCCACAACATTTTGTATTCCACATTTCCTGGGAGCGAGGGCCCAGTTAATATATACTTGATTTATTTTATTATTTTAACCGCAAACTACTAAATTTGCTGCTCTGTATGTCATTTTTGTCTGAGACTATGTTTTGCTAAATGCCATGAATATTCCTGTACATGTTTCATTTTGGTTTTGCTAGCCTTCTGAAATAATGAATTCTTATAAAGGCCCTTTCTGCTTCTAACTACCACCTGGAACATGGTTAACAGAGACAATGAAAAGAGCTTTCTCTACAGCACCGCAAAAGCCCTGAAACTCCCTAGCTTGCAAGATTCCTGCTGACCTGTCTCTTGTGATTTTTGGTTGCCAAGTTTAGATTTACTTGTTTGGGCAAGCATTTTCAGTTTATCTTCTGTTTGGTGGTTTTTGGTCTCCCTGGAATGTTGCTCTTGCTTTGCTATGGTTAATTTTTAAGTGCATTCTATTTGGGTTTTCCCTATCCCTTTTATTATACAGTAAGCCGTCATGAGCATTCTGTTAGAATGGAGAACTGGGATATAAATCTGGAATATACATTATGAATACAAGCAAATGAAACAAAGAATGAAGAATTTCAAATATTCAAAATATACAAGAAAAGGAGAAAGATTTACTTGAGAGTTACCTGAGCACTGAAGTAAGAGATAGATGCCACAGCACAGTGGGAAAGAAAGATATCAGTACAGAAAAGGACAAAGCTGTATTGTGATTTTCAGCATAATTTTCACACTACCTTACAATAATAAATAAATTTAGGATTTCAAGGAGGGCAAGCACCCTCTTGCTCCACTCCACTCTGGACACCTGCCAAGAGAAACTGGACAGGGAGGGAGGCTTTGACAAGAGTTTTATTTATTTTTAAATGTGGTAAAGAAAGAGCATGTATATGGGTATTAGAAAGTAGCAACATCTGGTGAAGCTGAATGATGCAAGATCCAGGACAGAGAAGAGTAAGTACTGTAGTTCTTTACGAATACCACAGAACCCACTGCCACAAGATCTGATGAAGAAGGCCACCAGTTTAGATGGCTGTAAAGGATTAGACAAATTCATGGAGGAAATATCAGTGGATACCAGTCTTGATGTACAACATCCAGGTTTCTGAGGCAGGATATCTTGGAACGATACCATAAGAAAAGCTGTAATAGATCAGTCCTATATAGTTCAGCATTCTTCTCACACAGTGACCAACCAGCTGTCTACGGAAAGCAAAGGACCCTTGATCTGGGGTTCAACTTCTAGGTTTTCCACCAGCTAGGGATGGCGAACAAGCATCCCCCAGGATGGCATTGGGCTGTACGTCCTGTCATTCCTTATCGTTGGCTATGCTGGCTATGGTTGATGGGAATTGCACTGCAACACTATGGGAAGGGTCACACATACTCCACCCCTGCTATAACCACTATGTTTGCTACAATAGGAGACAGAAGGCTGGACAACATGCATCTTCAGCCTGTCCCAACTCTTTACTATATCTGCATTTCACAAATCCTATTGGTTAAAAAAAGCCTGTATGAAATGTATGGAAAAGAATCTTGGCCACACTTTTTTTCTAAATCAGAGGGATGTTCTTCCCACCCCTTTGTTTTAAATGGAAGCATTTAGCATGTGAGGGAAGTAAGGGGAGGGGACAGGAAAGGAAATCAATGTCTAATGGCACTGAGTCTATAATGAGGCATTTGGGTTCCTAGAAAAGGATCATTACATAGTTCAACTCCCTGTCCAAGGATTAGCCAAAGTGTAGCTCCGTGCAACAAAAAGGGTCAGGCAGTAGACAAAATTGCTGAAACATTTTAGCTGGAAATTTATCACCACTCTACATCATTCCCTTTGCTGGGGTGTGAAACATATGTGCCCAATTATAAGCTTTTATAAACATAAAACCTATCATACTTACATAAAAGCCTAGGAAAGAGCAGAAGGCTTTGGGAGGAGCAGGAGGGGGCACAAAGTGACATCACTTTTCTGGCAAAGAGTACTTTTTGCGGGGTTTTGTTTGGCATGGACCTCGAAAGCCAAAGCCCCAAATCAACTCAAGCTGCCATAAATTGGGGAGTTTCAGGCTGGATTTCTAGCAATTTCCTAAAACATCCCTTGGATCTGACAGCAATTTCTCGCAGTACAGAGTGGTGTATCCAGTGTGGTATAGTGGAGAGAGTGATGGATTGGGACTCAGGAGACTGGGCTTGAATCTCCTCTCAGCCATGGAAATTCACTGGGGAGGAGGCGGAACCGATAAAAATTAATCCTTCAATATCTTACTTACCTTGAAAGCCCTATTAGGGTCACTATAAGTCTGTCAAACTTGACAACACGTGACACAGACTCACAACAGTACAAGATGGGTAACTTTCTGTCATGCCATAATGTAACTGGTCCATTCTGAACAACAGGGAGGTGAGCACACTGGGGTCTTCCTTCCACACTATGCCAGCTAGACAAAAGTTTTTTGAGCTCATGTGTACAGTGGAAGTAAACCAGTTTAATATTTAGTTGCATAGCACTAAAACGCAGCAGTTCAGTCAAATATTTCTTTTTGACAGAGTACTTACTCTTAAAAAAAGGTACAATTGGGAGCTGGTATTAGAAGATCTCTAAGAAATCCCTAACAAACAAAACCTCAGAAAGCTCACAAAACTACCATTTCTAGGTTTTGCACAAGGTGGGGTACAGGATTAGGGCTGAATTACATAGAAGTATTCTATTGGTAATATATCAGTTAATACAGCTCTCTGTAAATCCAAATCTGAGATTTTTTAAAAAATTCTAATTCAATACTAGATTTAAAGCCCAAAATTGTTTATGTGTCATGTCAGTACCTCATGTTTCTTCTAAGAAGTACAGAACAATACACATAGGGTTACCTTATTTTATTTCCAAAGCTATTAGTGATGTATGTCAGTCAGGCTGTGCGTGTATGTGCGTGTGTGTGTTTGTAGAGCAAGAGAAACTGAGTAAAGGGGAGACAGAAGAGAGAGATAAAGATATACCTCAAGTCCAATGAATTTTGTATCTGAACAAGTGTTTAAATTAGAGATGGGTATGAAGCGCAGTTCGATGGTTCGGCCCAGTTCAGTACAGTGCCCATGAAGGCGGTCCATGGGCACCATGCACTCCTATCTCCTTCCTCCTCTGTGCACTCATCGGTACTCTGTGCATTCCATTGGTATCCCATCTAACCCTGGTGATGATTTCCTGTCCAAAGCATGCTTCCCTTCTTTGACTACTCCAGCAGCCATCTTCTCAGCTGAGGAGGCAGGGCAGGGATGCTCTGCCTTTGAGTGGGTGGCTGCTAGAGGAGGTGGAGGGGGAAAGCACACAGTGTGAACAATGAGCAGGCAAAAAACTGAAGCTTGTGGTTTCTTTTAGGGAGTCAGTCCATTTCATATTTGTTCTTTTTTTTTCTGCTGTCTCCTACCTTTCCCAGCATGATTATCTTTTCCAGAGAATCCTGTCTTGTCATGATGTGCCCAAAGCAGGACAGCCTGCTTCAACATTTTAATTCCCAGAGCTAGTTCAGGCTTGATTTGATCTAAGATCCACTTGATTGTCTTTCTGGTAGTACAGGGTGTCTGCAAAGCTCTCTTCCAGCACCATATTTGAAAAAAATTATTTTTCCCATCAGCTTTCTTTACTGTCCACACTCATACAGTACATGGTGATCAGAAATACAAGAGTGTTAATGATCTTGGTCTTGGTCTCCAGTAATACACCCTTGATGATCTTTTCTAATTCCTTCATTGCTACCCTTCCTAGTGTTGGTCTTCTTCTGATTTCTTGCCTGCAGTCTCTGTTTGGACTGATGATTAAACCATGGCATACAAAATCTCCACTTTTTCTAATTTCTTCATTGTTAACATTACATCCGTGTAATTCTTCTATAGTCATGATTTTTGTCTTCTTAACATGAAACTGCAGCCCTGCTTTGGTACTTTTTTCTTTCACTTCTCCTAAAAGTTGTTTCGAGTCTTTGCTATTTTCTGTCAGTAAGTTGGTGTCATCTGCATATTTTAAATTATTTATGTTTATTCCACCAATTTTCACTCCTCATTCATTTGAATCCAGTCCTGCTTTCTGTATGGTATGTTCTGCATACAGATTGAACAGATAAGGAAATAAAATGCACCCTTTTCTGACACCTTTGCCTATAGGAAACCATTCTGACTCTGCCTATTCTGTCCTAACAGTAGCTTCTTGTCCACAATACATGTATCAGGACAACCAAGTACTGTACTGAGGCATGCCCATTACTTTCAGAACAATCCAACATTTCTCAGCAGTCCAAGACTTTGCTTTAGTTTGTAAAGCATAAACTGGTCTTCTTGTGCCTCTTCCTCCTTGCTCAGTTTAAACTGCAGTTCTGCAGTGAAGATTCTGCTCATGACCTCAGTTTGACCTCAAGTTCAAGGTCTGGCTCAAGGTTGACTCAACCTTTCATCCTTTCAAAGTCACTAAATTGTGTACCGAGCTCACTGGAGAGAGGGAGGGCACTGCATAGCCTGCATAATTAAATTATAAATTGCCCTTCAAGTGCCTTTACCGCTATTGGTGGTACACGAGAAGACTTTCCTTGAACATCAGACATTTCTTGCTCTATATAAGGTAGAAGACTTCCTTCTTTTTCTTTTTTCTTTTTCTTTTTTTTGCCACACCTTGAGCACCACTTTGCTTGCATGAGAACGTAAAGTAATGGTCCTGTAGTTACTGTACTCCTTCACATCTCCTTTCTTAAGGACTGGAATGTATAATATATTGAGTGTTTCCAGTCTGCAGGGCATTGTTGTGTTTTTCATATTTGTTCGTATATTCTTGTTACAATTTTGACAGATTCAGTCCCGGTGGCTTGAAACAGTTCTATTGGTATCCCATCTACCATTGGTGACTTATTTCTTCCTAGTGCTTTCAGCGAGAGGCCAGACCAGAGGAATCCCAAGCCGGAATTAAGATTGCCGG
This sequence comes from Pogona vitticeps, assembly GCF_051106095.1. Lineage (NCBI taxonomy): Eukaryota > Metazoa > Chordata > Lepidosauria > Squamata > Agamidae > Pogona > Pogona vitticeps. The sequence goes on from NC_135784.1 coordinate 198,129,346, forward strand.
AAGAACTATCAACAACCTCTGATATGCAGATGATACCACTCTGATGGCAGAAAGTGAGGAGGAATTAAGGAACCTTGTAATGAGGGTGAAAGAGGAGAGCTCAAAAAATGGTCTGAAGCTCAACATCAAAAAAACTAAGATCATGGCCACTGGTCCCATCACCTCCTGGCAAATAGAAGGGGAAGATATGGAAGTAGTGACAGATTTTACTTTCTTGGGCTCCATGATCACTGCAGATGGTGACGGTAGCCCCGAAATTAAAAGACGCCTTCTTCTTGGGAGGAAAGCGATGACAAACCTCGACAGCATCTTAAAAAGCAGAGACATCACCTTGCCAACAAAAGTCCGAATAGTCAAAGCTATGGTTTTTCCTGTAGTGATGTACAGAAGTGAGAGCTGGACCATAAAGAAGGCTGACTGCCGAAGAATTGATGCTTTTGAATTGTGGTGCTGGAGGAGGCTCTTGAGAGTCCCCTGGACTGCAAGGAGAACAAACCTATCAATTCTAAAGGAAATCAACCCTGAGTGCTCACTGGAAGGAGAGATCCTGAAGCTGAGGCTCCAATACTTTGGCCATCTCATGAGAAGAGAAGACTCCCTGGAAAAGACCCTGATGTTAGGAAAGTGTGAGGGCAAGAGGAGAAGGGGACGACAGAGGATGAGATGGTTGGACAGTGTCATTGAAGCGACCAACATGAATTTGGCCCAGCTCCGGGAGGCAGTGGAAGACAGGACGGCCTGGCGTGCTCTGGTCCATGGGGTCACGAAGAGTCGGACACAACTAAACGACTAAACAACAACAACAGTGCTTTCAGAGTAGCTTTCATTTCTCTTTCTAGAACTGCAAGTTCTTCATCATAGCATTCCTCTTCAAAGGAGTCTGTCGTCCTTTTTATCCCTTCTGTATAGGTCTTCAGTATCCAGATTTACCCAGCTGTAAACCCAACACACTGTATTATCTGATGTATCACACTGTTTACTAGGGGGAAAGTTTGCTTATGGTTCTAGGACCTATAATGTAATTTGCATTAGTTATTCACTGTCCTTACAAAAGTTAGAGAAAAAATAACATTAGAAACAACAAGCTAAACTCAACTGTAGGGACTAACAAGTTCCATTCATTTCAATGGGTCTACTTCATTGGAACTAATACTGAACAGCCTAATGTAGCTGTAATAGAAACATACACCTCTCCTTTCTAAAAGGCTAAAAATAAAAAATATCACAGGAATAATCATTTGTATGATGCCAATAACCAGTGAGGTGTAGTGGATAGCGTAATAGGGGACGAGTCAGGCAACTTAGGTTCAAATTTTTGCTTGGCCGTGAAGTATTTCCCTTAGCTGTTAGGGTTGTTATAAATTGGTTTTAATTTGACAGCACACAACAACAACAAAATTTAAAAATCAGAAAATCACAGCCTGACAAATCTATGGGAGTAGCAAAGTATTTAAACCTAATGTTGGGGCGAAGTGGGTCTCACTGGAGAAAGGACCCCAAAGAAAGAGGGCCACAACCAAAAAGGTATCTCTCTATCACCTTCAGAGGTTTACTGAGAGAAAAGTCTTCAAGTGTTTGAACTCGGGGTATGGACAGTATCACAACACAGGACATATTCTGTCAAATATTAGAGCCCTAGACATATGAGACATAAAGAATCTTAACTGGGTTCAGAGACACACCGGTCAGTTTCACTAGCAGTGGCACAGTGTTACTGCTCGACAGGTAGAGTGCTCTATGACTACTCCAGTGATCTCCAATTTGCAGTTATGCAAACTCGAAATCACTCTACTAAAAACAACAGGGCTTACAAAGGCACACCACCAGCAGCATTCTGGCTACTGGCAGTTACAGCCATTACACAATGACAATTTCTCATCCCTGCTATTGTTCTGGCAATGGAATTCTGAACTAGTTCATTTTCCAAACTATCTTTAAGGCAGCACCAGATACAGCACAATCTAGTTTGGATGCTGACTAGCACATATCCCTCTGAATGTACAGTAGGTTATTTTTGTCCAGCTGGACATTCTGGGCCAGTACAGTCACGTGTGCTGTAAGTGACACAGATAATCTTATACACATGTCCTATGAGAGACTGTGTTCATGGATGTCCTGTGTCATATCTAGTTCAGACCTAAAGAGAGAATTTGGCATTGTTAATTAATTGTTTTTCCTTTCAAATAAACAGGTTTGTTTGTTTTTTGAAAGGGCTACCAGACACCCCCCTGCTTCCACAGACAAAAAAGATTTAGCAAATTCAATTCTACTTTTTAATCAACATTTCAAACACTGTCCATATTATTTCCTTTGCTTTGTTTAGGGAATGTTGTTTGAGATCTTTCACCAGTGCATATAATGTGCCTGATATGGATCAAGCACATTCTAAAGTAGCTCTTGAAGATTAAAGCAGGGATGGTCAACTGTGTTCTTAGGCATAATTCTATTCTTCACACATATTTCTGGGGCCGAGAAATGTATTTACTGCATAAACAGATCCCTCCAGGCTTCATATTAAAGTTGATGCACAATAGAAGTAATGGAATTCAGCAGTAACAACATAACCACCAAATAGCACAAGAACACAGTACTGTATTACAGGGAGTAATATACAGTATGTGAAAATGATAGGAGTGTGCGGAATTCCCTGACCCACTCTGTAACTGAGTAACCCACCCTGTGCTCCTTGGAGAGCCAGGCCAAACTGCTTCATTGCCAAGTCCCTGACATCTGTGCACTTCTAGATGCCTGCTAAAAACAAACAAAGCCACACCACATTTCCATGAATGAGGAACAGCAGTGACTATATGTGCCCCATCTGTATGACCTGTCCACTCAAAATCCATTCAGTAGTCATACTTCCACAACCACATATCTCTTTGATTTCAACAGTGTAATTTTTTTTCAGTAAAGTTTCGTAAACGAAGCCAAATACTCCAGAATACAAAGTCTTCCTTTTTTCCTACAGCTTTGTGAAATAGCTGGTGGAGCAGCTGCAAGGAGATACATATACTGTTTGGTAAACTCTGTTAGAGCTCTCCTTAGTCCCTCAGTGGTTAAGGCAATCTAGAGAGATCTCGAGGTTAACTGAGGGATTCAGCTGTAACTTTCCTTCTCCTTTGATGTCATCAGTCTCATATCACTTTCCACTTTCCCTTTCCTCAATTCAAATCACTGACCAAGGTTTGTTAACCTTACAAATGCCAAGTGGAATACAAAGGATCCATTGTGGTGGTGTTCTGTCCTGGAAGCGAACAGCATTTCCTTGCTCCACCCCCATAGTAGCTCTGTAATCGCATTAATATACCCCTGGTTTAGTCTCTTTTTGGCATGCTGTCCAAGGACACATATACAGTATTACAATATGAAACATACAGTTAAATTATATTATGCATTTATTAGTGAAAGTACCCAGCTTTGCATGGGTTGGAAAAGCAATCAGCAGTCTGACATACTGAAGTCTTCAAGCCAAATGGCATAGTTCTCAGAGCTGGGCATATTGCGCCACCCATCTCAATGAAGCTGCAGACACTGGTCCCTCTATTCATGTCTTTACTAGAGATTAATCCTGAGGGAATGGGTCTAATCATTTCATGTTCCAGAGAGATGCTACGCAGGAGAGGGGAGCTGCAGTCCTATAACTGTTCCTCAGACTACTTCCCCTGGGACTTCAAACTGTATTAAGTGCATGGCTATGCACAGGTTGGGGTGTCTGCTGCCAAGATGAAATTGTAGGCTTCAAATACAGTATGCTGAAACATTTGAAACAAACATCAATGAGTGCATTTTTAAAAAATCAAATAGTCCTTTGAAGGCGCACTCCTTGTGCCCTCTTAGTATGAACACCTAGCTTCAAGCGCTTGGGTTTCATGGCTATGGAACTATAGCTCTGACAGTCATATATGGGCTAAAATCCTATTGGCCTTTGTGTAGCATAAATTTACACACACACAAGTTTCTAGTGGAATTACACTAAGTTATGCCATTCCACGGTGTTGTGCAACTAACTGTAGGATCTAACTGACAAGAGATTGTGCACCACAATGGAACTCCTTGTGGGATATAGTTCCCCTATTTAACATCATTTGTTGTACTTCGAGTTACACTGGGACATGTATGTAACAGAATCCTGGCTATCTTTTATTATTATCGATGTCAGGTCATGCTACCCTTTCCTTTGGATATTCTCATAATTTCTACATATGAACAACACAATAGCAACATATTTGATTGAAATACACAAAGGGTCTTGGTGTGCAGTTTTCACTAAAAGCAAGTACTGAATATTTGGAAACTAAGAAACGACATTATTATGAAATAGTGAACTAATGACTGGATAATTGGCTTGTTATTGCTAAACTCATGTCATGGATTTTTAACTGCAGAACAGAGCTAATCCTCTTTTTACTATAGAAGGTGAATTCATATGTTACTTTTAAATGAGGGAACAACAACAACAACAACAACAACAACAACAACAACAACAACAACAACAACAACAACAACAACAATAATAATAATAATAATAATAATAATAGTGTGCCCATCAAGTCAATTCTGAGTACACTGACCCTTTTCAGGGTTTTCTACATAGAGAGTACTCAGAAGTGGCTTACCCTTCCCTTCTCCTGGGGGCACCTTGGAACTGTGCAGCCTGCCCAAGGCCACACAGGTTGGCTCCTCTGGGAAGCCCAGTGGGGAACCAAACTCCCAGTCTCTGGCTCTGCAGACAGATACCTAACTCAATGAGCTATTCAGCCAGCTTAATGAGGGAATGCACAGGAGCAATTCTCTCCACTTGTATCTGTCTCCAAAAGATCTTAGTCCCAGTAGACAGGACAGGTAATAGGAATGAAAATTGTGATTACAAGCACAGATTAGCAGACGCATCTCAAAATTTCAGGGTGATACCCCTATGATGTGAACTTACTACCACTGATGATTCTCCATCCACTGAATTGTATGGATTGCTCTGGTGATGACCAACTTCCTCTGCAGGAAATGTGCAGAGACTGTCCTTCCCACTTCTTACAGATACATAGCAATCACGAAAGCAAATGGGAAAGGCTCAGAGGTGGAGGATGGGATCAGCAGTAGTGTTTCAAATGAGATGATAGCGGGTTTACTTGAAATGCTCACTAGGAACTGCTGTTTTTTTAGACACCGAGGAAGGGAAACTATCGGCTTTTTATGGAGACTACAACAAGAAGTGGAGCCTTGATGCATGTTTTTGCCCTGAGAGGGTATCAAGTGAACCAACATGCACAGGTAGTAAATGATATTTAGCCCAAACCAGGGAATAGGAATTGCGCAGTAAAGAGCAACAGCAAGTGAGGAAACCTGCACTGAGTGTTTGGATGAGTACAGTAGAACGATAACCTAACATAAATGTCAATCTAATTGAGTGTCTGGGAATTTCCAAATATTTAGACAGTCTGATGTGCCAGCACAGAGCATGAACATTTAATGGAGACATTGATCCCAATCCAGTTTGTCCGTTAGCTAAACCAGTAGTTCTTAACCTTTGTTACTCAGATGCTTTTGAACTGCAACTCCCAATGGTGAAGGCTTCTGGGAGTTGCAGTCCAAAACTCCTCAATAACCCAAGGTTAAGAACCAGTGAGCTAAACCACATTCTCAAACGACAAAGAAAAGGCCATCAAAATACTGCCAACAAAAATGGAATGCATTTTAATGCCAATAAGCAAGAGGTGCCACTGTACTCATGTACACCTAAATCTCATTTATTAGAACCCCCTTGACAATGATTTGAATCATTTAGATAATGAGAAGAAATATTCAGATTTGGAGGCTATGAGATTACATTTAAGAAAATCTGGTATACTGGATGGATAATTATCCTGCTGATTGGTCATACAGTATATAGTTATGCTTCTCAAATATTCCTAGGGTTTTGTGACTTGGTGTTCCAGAATGAGCAGATATTTACTATTAATTTCATAAATACCCTGTCAAAAACACCTGGTCTTTCCATTAAAAAGCAGCACTCAACATCGTTTACAAACTTTTTAAAACAGAAACAAATAAAACAAATTTAGCCTTTATATTATTACACTCAAATAAACTTTAACAATAAAAATAGTTAAAAATCAATTCAATGTACTGTACTGTTAAAAGCCACACAGAAGATTAAACAATGGCTGAGATCCAGTAGTAAGCCGCAATGAGAGAACACCCATTGAAGCAGTGGGGATTTGGCAAATCGTCTCATTCAATGGGTTGACTCTAGCTGCAACTTACTACTGAACTTCATCCAATCTGTATTAGTGTTAAAAGATGTGGTCTCACATTCTTCCTACTTACTTACTTTACCTTTATTGGCATAAAAAGCGCATACAGACATACAAAGGGTACAAAGTACAACTTGTGGGGACAGCCCCTAAAACACTAAAACTTAGGATTAGATTCTCGTTCTGTATTAGTTTGGATTATGTCTAGCAAAAATTTGCCGAGGATAGTCAAAAAGTGCTCGTCGGACCGCTGTAAAATAAAACTAAAATATGCTTCGTCAGTAAGCCAGGGCTTTCGTTGTGGAAAGGAGGCGAGGAATTTGTCCCTCGCGGTCAAATGAAGTGGGCAATGAAATAAGATGTGGGGTAGCGTCTCTACAACACTCATCATGCAGGGGCATAATCTGTTATTGAAGGGGATATTATTAAATCGGCCTGTTAGCACCGCCGAGGGAATTGAATTACAGCGGGCTAACGAAATTGCCCTTCTGATTTCGGGATTATGCAGTATGGAAATGTAGGCCGGTGGGCTGCCTACTACCAGGGGAAGTTTCCAGAACAGAGGTGAGCAAGATCTGTTTGCGGCGCTTAATAAGTTTTGCGAATCAATGTCAGCCAGTCTTTGTTTGACGGTTTTTAAGGCGGCCTGAAACGTGAGAGAACCCAAGGACTCCGGATCTAGACCAATCTGTTCAATCTTCCTTAGCCAGCCATCGGCAGGAGGGCAACTATCTTTTTTAAGATGATAGAGTAGGGTTGTTTGGGAGGGGTCAAAGTATATTCTTAGCCAATATTTGCAAGTTCTGTGCCAAGCAACGTCCTTTACTGGGAGTTGTCCCGTTTCGAGGCATAACGCCTCATACGGCACGCAGTTTGGCATGGCCATGATTCTTCTCAAGAAAACTGATTGAAAATTTTCTAATGATTTGTGATAGGCGTTGATCCAAATAGGGATGCCGTACAAAGCTTGAGAAATGGATTTGGCATTGAATATTTTGAGGGCTGCCGGGATTAGGCGGCCCCCTTTGTTATAGAAGAATCTGGAGATGGCCGTTGAAGATGTTTTGGCAGTTGCATGTGCCATATTACGGTGGCCCACCCAGGAAAAGTCAGCTGAGAATAGTAATCCCAGATATTTGAAGGTCCTCACCTGTTCAATTGAATGACGATTAAAGGTCCATTTGTATATTTTGCGGGACTTGGAGAAAACAAGAATTTTTGATTTCAGATAATTTAAATGAAGTTTGTTAATGGATAAATAGTCCAGACATTTGTTTATTAATCTTTTAAGGCCCAGCCGAGAGCGCGAAATAAGTACAGCGTCATCGGCATATAAAAGGACTGGGATCTTGCGGTCTCCAAGGGTTGGAAAATGACCATCGACGGTTAACAGTTCTGGAGCCAGATCATTTAGGAACAGGTTGAATAAAGTCGGGGCCAATGGGCAACCTTGCTTGACTCCCTTATTTGTAGGGATCGCTTCTGTAAGGAGGCCGTCCCAAGAGCATCTTATCCTGCAGGAGGTGTTAGAATACAGTTGCCTGATGGGGTTAATCAGATTGGAAGGGATTCTGGTTTTCTCCAGCTTGACCCAGAGTAGCTGCCTGTCAATGCTGTCAAAAGGCCGCTTTTAAGTCTAAGAAAGCTACAAATAATTTTGAATTAGTTTTTATGGAGTACTTGTAAGCGAGATGAGACAGGACTGCACAGTGGTCCAAGGTGGAGTGGCCTGGTCTAAACCCAATCTGTTCAATACCTAGGATGTTATTCTCAGTGATCCAAGTGTTAAGATGGACCAAAAGATAGTTGGCGTACAGCTTGCCTGTTATTGAAAGAAGGCTGATTGGCCTGTAATTCTCAGGGAGACAGGGGTCCCCTTTTTTGAATATAGGGGCAACAATGGCCTGCTTCCAGGACTCCGGGAGGGACCCGCTGGCAATAGCCGTTGAGAAGAGACCTGCCAGGATGTTTCTCTTCATTCTTCCTAAAAGCAACACAAGTGGAAACTGATCACAGTTCTGAAGAACCTCCATTACACAGTCTGGAAGCTTATCTTTGAGAACTATAGTATTTGAGGGGTCAGGTCCCTTCCATTTGACAAGGGATGGCTCATTTACACATGAGACTGAAAACGTACAGCAGTCATGAAAGGCACCTGTGAACCAGCTGTCTAGTGCTGGATTAGTTTCCAGCTGTTTTTTTTAAAATTGTAAACAGATGAAAGTTGATCATACATGGACACAAATGCACAGAACAGAATCTATTTGAAAAGATGGTCCTCTTCTAAGAATCTTAAAGCTGCCTACTTGCCTTTGTACAGAATTTTAATAGAAAGTTCGCCTTACAAAAGTTCTAGTGTACAGCCAGGTTACACACCTTCATTAACACGTCCTTGGTTTGTTGTTGCTGCAGCAACAAATTAAGCAATTCCTGGACTGATGGATCTCTGCCATCTCTTTTTTGCAGATAAAGCTTGAAGCATTTAAGGTAATCTAATTGGCCTGAAAACACATAATCAAACACAGACGCCTTTTGACAGCCAGTTTTTTTTAATGTTTTCAGAACAGCTATCACCTTTCCTGCACATTTCTATAACCACAAACTACAAGGCTACAACACTTGGCAGCCACCCACAAATGTTTAGTCTCTGCTGAGATTTTTCTTTTACTATAGCCTCTGTGCAAAATTTAAACAGTACACTTTGCACTTTACAGAAGCCAGAAGGAGGCCTGGTTCTATACAGAAAGTCCTCTCTTGGCCATAAAACTTGCTGTCCTATCCCAGTTCATTGACCCTCTTCTTAGCCTAAACCTACCTGACACAGCTTTTACAAAGGTAAACTTCTCCAGGTATGTTATACTGAGCCCCTAGGAGGAAAGTCAAGATGATAATGATAATAATGATCTACTATTATGTTGGTTCTGATTTATGGTGACCCTTTCCGGGATTTTCTAGACCAGATGACTCAGAAAAGGTTGATGATGCCCTTCTTCTGGGGGTGCTCTAGGACTCTGCAGCTTGCTTAAGATTACAGAGGCTTGCTCGCCTCCCGGGAGGCACAATGTTGAATCAAATTATTGACTGCCGGCTCCACAGTCAGGTACCCAATCACTGAGTCATCCAGCCAGCTAACGTCAGGATACAAGTGTAAATAACAATTCTATTCCCACCCACTCACCCACACATATCCTTTAGGTCCATGGGTTCCCATCGTGTGGGTCAGGACTCCCAAGCAGGTTGCAAAGCGTTTTCTTGGGGACATGCCACAATGGCTATTTTTACTTGCAATTATTTTTATAATTATTATATTGAACATGGCGTACACAATGTTCTTTTATTTTAATCCTTTTGGCCAACAGAAAGATAATTTTAATTCGAAGTGGAATTGCAGGCAACCTAGGGTTCTTAGTTATTTCTGTAGCCCTTTGGGTGGATTTTCCTTTCATGCATGCACATCACTCCTACCCTCTCTCTAAAGAGCCGCTCTCGCTTGTTTCTCTCTGCTCCTTTACATTCACCTCGGGGGGGGGGCCTGACATCTGCCCTTCGGACTGGAGCATCAGACCAGTTCAAAGGGGCCTGAATGAGGCAAGTGCATGGGCACACCAAGAATGCTGACACTCCAGACAGATGAAGGATTGAAAAGTTGTTGCCCTAGTGGTGCCTTTCATTTGTGATTGCAGTGCAGGGAATGGAGAGGGGACTTAGACAGGGGAGATGCCTCTGGGCCCCACCTGAGTCATGGAGGGGGAAGCAAGATGACAAAAAGGTGAGAGAGGAGTATCAAGGAGGGAGTGGGGCACAGGGTGGAGCATGTGGAGGGGGTGTTTATTTGGGATTGAGGAGGAGGGGCTCTTCAATGAGGAGGCTTTCTGGGTGGGCGGGAAAAAGACACATGAAAAGAGGGTTGTTTCCACACCCAAAAAAAGTAAACTAAACTCATTTTTTCTTCTCAAATATTATCTGATAGAGGCAGCCCCCTCATAATTATGTATTATTACATCACTAGTAATATATATCACATTCCAAAAAAATCTATTTTAATGTGTTTTCTTTACTCCATTAAAATGCCTTTTTATGCAGATATGGTGGTGGTGGGGAGGAGACAGGTTACTTGGCTATTATAAAAGGCAGGTGTGACTTGAGAAAGGTTGGGAAACACTGCTTTAAACAAATGTACATGAACCTAATTCTGGTGCTACCAGTTCTGGTTTTTAAAAATTGGGCTCCTTTGTCTCCTGTTGCCAAGTGCACACATTTTATCAGCTGAGGCTGAAATTCCTGTTTGCAGCAATAATCTGAGCCAAGGCATCATGGGAAACATCGGGCAACCTGGTACAGTTCAGAGTAAGGGTCTGACCTGAGAAATCCAACATTCAGTGTAATTGCCATTTTAAAAAAAATCACTGTTCCAGTGTCAGAGATTTATCTCTTCATCTGGGATAATCCGGGATCTTGATTTATAACTGTATAGAATTAGAACTGTGAATGGATACAGGCAGCCACTTACTAGCAATTGCCCTAAACAAGGGGCAGGCAAAATGTGGCCTCCAGAATGATGGCAGTAAGACTACTACTCCCATGAACACCAGCCAGTTTAGCCAATGGTGAGGAAGGCTGAGAGTTGCAGTCCAGTCATATCTGGAGGCTGTTCTTTGTCCACCCCTGCTTTCAAACTTCACATATGGTTTCGCATTACTCAGCAATCCTGCCCTTCCTGCCTGCAGTTCCTCAGTGTGAGCATCTCTAAATGCACTTGGTTGCAGGCTACCCAAGAAGGCCTTTACTGGGAGAATTCACATCTTACAGGTTGTGGTTCCTTGGCTTGAAGCAGACAGAGGACCTGTAAATTACAGAACCAGTTGAGTTTGCGTTCACTGAAAAACTAAGCACTTAGCATTTCTCAAATCTAGCAACTGGATAAAGTTACCTTCCTAATGTAGTTGCTGCCCCAATCTTTGGCATTAGTTTGGGTATAATCCTATCATGATTAATTACCGGATAGCAGGTGGATTAGGGCAGTTCATTACACAGAAGGCTTCACATATAATCCACATTTCTGGCTGACTATGCCAGAAAACACATCTATGCTTTCAATCACTAAGCAGAGCATTTGTGCCGCTAGATATTTTTTTTCCTATGTAAATCTGTTCCATATGTATGCAGTCACTTGTTTTCAGACCTTTTTCCAGGATTGTATCAAACAAACCAAATTTGTTCTGGCTGATGCAGAAAAACTCCTGAGGGCAAAATGATTACAGGTTCTAGTGGCTAAAAACAAAAGCTGAAACCACAGATAAACTTCCCCATCAAGTTTTGATTCAATATAGAGTTTGCAAATGCATGTCGGAGATCCCGTAAGAATTTCCTGTCTCAGCATATCTGGCACAGTGAGGTTCATATGAAACCATTCTTAACTGTTAAAGTGAAGGATTACATGTACACTTTGGCAGACAGAAAGCCTGAGCTGTATAACTTCCCGGTGCTGTGAAGTGTTATAATGATATCCCATCTCTTCCATATCCCATGCATATCTATCTGGGTGTGGGAGATCGCAGTTTTCTGATTTATGTGAACAAAATTCAGCACTTCAGATGGGGGCATTCATATTCTCCCCTCTCTATTCAGCACCCACCAGCTGGAGAAAAAAAAAACCAATTCTATTCCTTAGTTGGGTGCTACTGAAACATTCATGAAATTTTCGGCTATACAGTGGTGCCTCACATAACGACAATAATCGGTGCAGCAAAAATCGCTGCAAAGCGATTTCATTGCTATGTGATATTAAAAAGCCCATAGGAATGCATTGAAACCCCTTCAATGCGTTCCTATGGGCTTCAGACTCATCTTTAAGCAAACATCCTCTATACGGCGGCCATTTTCGCTGCCCGGTAAGTGAGGAATCCGTCCCAGAAAACAGCCATTTTTTTTACCCGGCAGCCATTTTGGAACCACCAATCAGCTGTTAAAAAACCATTGCTTTGCGATGATCGGTAAGCGAAACAGGGTACCGATCATCGCAAAGCGATTTTCCCCCATAGGGAACATCGCAAAGTGATCGCAAAAGCGATTGCAAAAAGTTAATCGCTATGCGAGTTCGTCATTAAACGGGGTGCCCGTTAAGCGAGGCACCACTGTACAGGTATAATACGGATTCTTTGTAGCACAGGGAAGTTGTAGTTGAGGTCCAGAACTTTTACCTTACATATTATAAGGCCTCTGATCTTAGCCTCTGTTTAGGACTTGGCAGCTAGAGAAAACACAATTCTAGTGACCAGTGAAGGCTGAAGACCAGATTCCTATAGTTATACTAGGCCTAGCCAATGGTGAGGCTTCAGATTGTCTACCAGTCATGCAAATTGATGTTGGATGCCCATCTATTCAGGAAAAAAGTAGTGACTAAAGCAGAAACAGTTCCAGGAGATAGTCAATCAAGAACACTTGGGCAACAGCAGAGTCCTATGGCACATTAGAGATTAACAATTGTAACACAGCATGAGGTTGTGTTGTATTTAAGGTGCCAGAGGGGTTTTTCCCATTGTTTTTGCTGAAGCAACCTTAACATCCCTTTGGAAAGTTAATTAGCTTCCAGAATGACGGACAACCATTGGTTAGAATATTTGCCAAAACAACTTTTTGTGGGAAAACATTTAGGATGGCCTAGTTCAGAGCTTTCAGCTAGTTCTTAACAGAAAACTGGATGAGTGCCACTCACAGGAATATAAAGGGCAAGATCTATCACACATTTTAAACTGAAACAGAATGCAATCAAGAGATAATAAGAAATGCATGGCACTCAGATTTCCATGTCCTCATTATTTGAAGTTCTTTGCTGTTCCAGAGGATTAAAAACACTGTGAGAGAGAAACCTGTCATACTTTCTACCCCATGACAACAAAGTTCTTAAATTTCTCCTTGTTTAATAGTTTGCTAGCATAACCTATTCTGCCCAAAACTGTTCAGCTATTTATTTTATCAGTTTCTGTCCTTGCCCTGTTTAATATCTATAGTTTCTGAAAAAGGTGTTCTGGTGGTCTCCACATTACATATTTTACATTCAGCATCAGACTTATTTTGCCCCCCCCTTTCCTTTTTTCCTTTGCATTATTTCCATGAATCCATATTTTGACAAATGCAAAATTACTCTGTGCAGAGATCCAGCAAAGTGTGTTTCATGGGGAAATGACTTTCAAGTCTGAAAGGCAGCTGTACCAGCTCAGCAAATGTCACTGCCTTGAGCTCCGAAGATCTCCTTCCTGTGCCACCTGAGCATGCTGAGTCATACCTAGAGATGGGCAGTAACAAGCTGTGAGATGCCATGGGAGCCCCTAAGGGCCCGACAAGCTGAGACTTTCCAAAACAAAATGTGGATTCTTCATCCTCTGCCAGAAATGCAGAAATTACAAGTGGTTTCTGAATGTCAGTGGAATAACTGCCTGAGTAAGCATCAGCTTTGGCTGCCAAGATTGGGCACGCCAACAAAAATAGTCTAGATGTAGTATTCACTATTATCTTAGACAGCAACACCCCAAGTATTCAGAATGCTTTATGAGTATTCCCTCAAGTAAACCTTTTAACATTACTATAAGACAGGGCCGCAGAGGATGGCTGTTCCCAGTGGACCATTCCAGGGCAACAGTCCCTTGGGCATATGTCATATACCATCAAGTCAGAACCAACTTACAGCAACCTTAATACAGCTTCCCAAGTGTGTGAGATATTTAAGGAGTGGTTTTACTAATGTCACCCTATCAATGAGCTTCCATAAATGAATGGGGATTCAAACCCAGGTCATCTGAAACTCTGTCCCCTATACTATATTGGGTATCACATAATGGTCCCTTACTTAATACATTTGAATTTTACCTGTCCTCCACATAGATCAAAGTGACTTATACAGAGTTTTCCAGGCAGTTTGAATGGAAGCTTGCTTTAGTTCAACAGGCTTGCTACACTATCATGAATTTTCTGACCAGAGGCTCTTGGAAAGTTACTTTTTCAGACAACAGTTCCCAGAATCCACCATCCAGTGTGGCCACTAAAGCATTCTGGAAGCAGCAAACCAAAAAGGTAAGTTTTCCAACCTCTGATTCAGACCATCCTCTTAATTCTTGCCCACATGCCAGAAACTGTATTTCTGCATATTTATTTTTAATAACTTTGTCTATTCCCTTCTTCCTTCTGCTATCTCTCCACAGTGAAATGCAAACAAGTTCCTGCCTTTTCTGCACATAGCACTTTTTTTTTGCAATACAGCTTAGCTTCTGCATTTAGAGAGCGAGAGAAATAGCTCTGCACCCACCAGGGGTATTTACAGGCATACAGTATTTGCAACACAGAAGCCTGCAGATTACAGAATTGCACTGAAAGACATGAAAAGTGGGGGGCAAGCCTTTCCTCCCCTTTCATTAAAACACACAGGGCTTCAACTGTACTTTTAAATAAATTTGCATTTCCTTAAATCACAATGAACAGAGATAGATAGCATTATATTAGTATCCTTATTATGACAACAATAATATGTTAACAAAAAGTGGGGTGCAACAAGATCAAGGAAAGTGCTGAGGATATATGTTGCCAAACGGAGAAATTGTGCATACGATGCAAACCACAAAAACACTACAAATCCAAACATTTTGACTGACCTCAGCTGCAACCAGGTCTGCACCCAACCCTATAAAGTTACCATTACACATACCTGTACTAGCATTTGGCTCAGAAATCATTGACTCAAAATAAATCTCTTGCTTGCTTCAATCTTTGAACCGAAACAACAGTTGGGGATTATCCCTCCCTAAAAGTGCCTCTGCTATGAGGAAACCCGGGACTCATCATGATCAGCAGAGGTTGTCCTGACCACTCTTACAGACCACCAAATTTCCTTGTGAATAATCATTTAATTACCCAAGAGACAGAACCAGAGCAACATATTTCTCCAGTGTTTCTTTAAAAAACCTTCTTTAGTGGAACAACTGCTCTGACAAATCTTTAATAATGCCAATGAACTGATGGCTACAGCAGCTGTACATGAGCCGCAAGCTTATTCTATTTTGTAATTTTCTGTAAGACTCACAGATGCTTTGGCAATAGACATACACATTTCTAAAATAAATCTGCAGCATTACACATGCCAGCTAATATAAACATTCAAAAATTCAGGCACAGTAGCTGAATTAACAGCTGTGGAAAAAAAAAACTCTCTCCAAATCTGAAAGTACATATATGCAATTGTACAACACAGAAGGGTATAATCCTGCAGCAAGGTGCCATATATAGAAAGGCACCATCCTCTTCCAGAAAAGGGCAGTTATACTGTTCGAAAAAGCAAGTACTTACTGGCACAGAATGCAATGATTTTATTTCTGGTGCCATCCCAGTTCTCACAGAAGGACAGCAAAGACCCACCGGTACGACTGATCTCAGTTTCAGACCAAAAATGCTTCCCAGAATTCTCTGAAATGTACAGCGTTTTTTTCAGCAACAAGGGCTCTCTGAAGGTGCAAAAGTTAGGAACTTGTTTTTACCCAGTCATCATTGTTTTCTTTTGGAAATTGGGACAAATTCATATGATAGCTATATGTTAAGTTAGGGTGCGGTCACACTAAGAGAAATGTCCCCTTCTTTCTCATGTCTTCTGCTTCCTGTATAGTCATGCACTATAGTCGTGTGGCATATATTCTGTGGTACTGGTTCATACATTTTTAAACTGTTCCACTTTTTTGGATGAATTAGATGCAGTAGTTTGTCTACACCCTTCGAGTGGGACATAGCCCCTTCCTTTTCTTGTGCCTTTCTCTAAAGAAATGTGTGGGTAGACCACTGTGTTGGCAAAATGCTCTTGCTAACCACGTACTGATCTTGGCCATTTCTTCCTATTTCCATGCTTCGTTACCCTCTATGGAGAGAACCCATAGCACACTGCAGTAGTGGTCTAAAGATAGTAAGGGAACTGATGTTCCGTATTTGAAAGAAGTATACCAACACGCCATCATTCCCATTTGGAAATTAACAATAAAAAAATTCAGGGAGTCAAATGACAGGGAGGGAGGGAGGTGGGACCGCATGGCAGATATATAGGAAATGAATCTGTTTTGGAGTACACACTCAGTGCAATGTCAGTTGTACTGCGTAATGAAACACAGAACAAATATAGTGTAGTACAGTAGTCGCCTCCCAACAAGCTGGATTTGATGCAGAGACAGCATAGAGGGAGGCATTGTCTGAAACTCCCCCCCAAAAAGGGCAAACATTCATAAGAAGTAACTCAGAAACATTTTGCTGGTGTGACCACAGATTTAGATGTCCTCTGTAACTACTTTATTCCCTCTACTTTTAGCCACCCAAAAGCACTTTCCGCATAAGGAGTCTGTCTAGGCATTGTTAAGAGCACCACGTTCCCAATAAAGGGCAGCCAGGATACAGCAAATAAGAAGCCCCTGTTATTATGTGTCACTGAGTCACTTCCAATTTATGGCGACTCAGTGAATAAACTATCTCCTCTGGGTCCTACCATTAGCAGTACTGTTTTTTAAAAATCAACAGAGAGAGAGAGAGAGAGAGAGAGAGAGAGAGAGAGAGAGAGAGAGAGAGAGAATTTAAATCAATATAGAGATTATAGGAGTTTTAGCCTAACAATAACTCTTCTCTGCTCTCTTCAAGACCTCTTTCCAGGCAAATACGTTAACATACTTAACCACCCAGAATGGAAGAGGGAGAGATTTTTCTTGACATTCTGGAAGATATTTATGGTAACTCTGTCACAGATGTTTTCACTTTCCTTGTTTAACATGTTTCATTTAATCTGGATTAGTTCACTCAAGTGTTCTTAGAGCCACTAATACAGATTAAAATCATCCTGCCACCCTCAAAAGGACAATTTGGAAATGAGGTAAATTGTCTATCCTTTGAAATACTTCTAATTATCTGAATGAAAGGATAGCTGAACTATCTTGGTGCCATTACCCATTATCCATGCTTTCTGAGCACCCTTTCACCCTGTCCCTAAATGTATCAGCAGGCTTCTGTTAAAAAGTTCTAGGTGGTGAAGGCAATTTGGCACTTCACAGGAAGCAGGAAAAGGAATTATGTTCTCCCCAGCTTGCTGCCTCTTGAAGGTGTCTAGTTCAGAACATCCTCTGCTAAATTTGCTTTTAAAAAGCATTGCTTTAATATCCTGGGGTGGGTGAGATCCCCCTGCAGCATTTGAAAACAGTTTTTCTGTATCATTATTAACAAGGCAGATTAAAAAACTTGGCTTCTTTTAGATTGTGTGCTATCAATTCATAGCGAAAAGGACCATGAACGGTAGGTAATACTGGTAGCAAGGCATTCAGCAACAACTATTTACCCTTCTCCAGGTATTCTGTGTGTGTGAAAGCTACGTACCTGAGGAAGGAGAGCAGGGACAAGACTGGCAGCTCTAGCCACTTGGCTTATGGACTTTTACATATAGTGTCCATATATAGAAAGGGGACAGCTCTCTGTGCCTTAGAAAAGCGATCAGAAAACCTTCCTGTAGATCAGTGGTGTCGAACTGTGGCCCTCCAGATGTTCTTGGACTTCAACTCCCAGAAGCCTTCACCACCACCTCTGCTGGCCAGGATTTCAGGGAGTTGAAGGCCAAGAACATCTGGAGGGTCACAGTTCGACACCACTGCTGTAGATAGAAGAGGCTACTTTGGAGTTTGCAAAAGTTGCCTTTTTGGATGAGAACTCTCAGAATTCTCCAGTCACCTTCGCCAGTCTGCATTCAGTTAATCTCCTCATGAAGCTGACAATAAAAACATTACTGGACGGGGCATACGAGATGTAAACCCTACATGCTGTGTAACTGTAGGGCTTACACCTCAAATGTCCACAGAAAGATACTATGGTATTTTAGTGGCTCAAGGCTTTGTGGAATACAGGCCACTTTTTTTTAGAAGACAGTACACAATGTGTAAAGTGTGAGTAGATAAATAGGTACCACCACAGTGGGAAGGTAACGCCATTCTGTGTCTAGTCGCGCTGGCCACGTGATCACGGAAACTGTCTACAGACAAACGCTGGCTCTACAGCTTGGAGATGGGGATGAGCACCGTGCCCCAGAGTCAGATACCACTGGACAAATTGTCAAGGGGAACCTTTACCTTTACACATCATAAAAAATGAAGGGACATACAAATCACTTCTACCTTCAAACCAAGAAAATGAGGGAGGTTAGATATGGAAGACCTACAACCTTTCGCCGAGGAGGAAAGCCATTTTCAATTGGCTCTTCTTCTCATGCAATGATTACGCAACCAGGACTTTGGCTTGCTAGGAGGAAAGCCATACTTTTGTGACATCATCATCATCAGACCAACTCCCATCTCCAAATGAAACATCTCATATTTAGCAGTCAGCATATCTAAGTGAAAGAACAAAAAGTAATAAGGGAAGAGATTGGCGTAGTGCAGTCTTTGATGTCACAAAGCAGCCACCTCATAACACGGCTACAGGAAACCAGCTTCAGCTAAGAAGGACTGAATGGAATTGAGGAAGAAAGCATGAACCTGAGCTGACCATGAAGATAGGACAGAAGAAGAAAAGATCCCAAGAACAAAGTGAGGGGGGAAATAATAGGGGCCAAGGGAAGGGAAAAGAAAACCTGCAGATTTTTATGGTCACAAGAAGGCAAAAGTAAACCACTTCCGAATATTTTATAGCTAGAAAAGAAAATCCAAAACAAAACAAGAGAAAGTGCATGAAGACAAGGCTCCAAGGTCAGAAGGTACTCAAATCAGCTACTGGAGAAAAGCAAAAGGTAAGAACGAATACTGCTGTTGCTAATGAAGCAACCCAATAAAAGGTGAAAGAATGTCTACTTGCTGACCAGTGGAGAGGC
The DNA here is from genome assembly GCF_051106095.1 of Pogona vitticeps. NCBI lineage: Eukaryota > Metazoa > Chordata > Lepidosauria > Squamata > Agamidae > Pogona > Pogona vitticeps. Next base: position 198,148,462 of record NC_135784.1, read on the forward strand.
CAAATGAAGATCTTATGCTGTATAAAACACCATGGTTGTGGATCAGGGTATTCAAGGGGTACAAATCTAAATAAGCTTGAAACTGCAAAACAAGAAATGGAACAGTTGTTCTGGGTTTTTCGGGCTCTTTGGCCGTATTCTGAAGGTTGTTCTTCCTAACGTTTCACCAGCCTCTGTGGCCGGCATCTTCAGAGGACAGCACTCTGTGCTCCTCTGTGCTCCAGAGTGCTTTCCTCTGAAGATGCCGGCCTCAGAGACTGGCAAAACGTTAGGAAGAACAACCTTCAGAACATGGCCAAAGACCCCGAAAAACCCAGAACAACCATTAGATCCCGGCCGTGAAAGCCTTCGCGAATACAGTATAAAGAAATGGAACATTTAAGCTTTGTTATAACTTGGGAGTGGCTCAAATAAAGAAGACAGGAATAGGACATATTAAATCAATTAATCATATCAGATAGGTGTTTTTCTTCTGGAAATAAAAGAAGAAATGGTGTGGCTCTAACAGTGAGATGAGATGCAGAAGTGGTAAGGAATATAATGCAATATGCGACTGAATAATAATAGATTTCATGGAAAGTCTATCAACATAATCATCATTCAAGTTTCTGATCTAACTGGAAACACTGAAGGAGAAACTGAAAACTGTCATGCCAGTGTCCAGAAGGAAACAGCAAGTAACTCACCTGTAATTGTAGTTCTTCGAGTGGAGCTCTGTAATTCACACCCTGGGTAATCCGCGCATGTGCGGAGCCTCGTCGGAAGATCCTAGAGATCTACATTAGTGTAGACCCCTCTCCCTTAGTATAAGTACCTTGGTGCCGAGACTCTCCCTTCAGTTAGGTCAACCACTGCATAGAATAGTTACATGGCATGACAGAGCGGAGGTCAGGTCGGGATGTGTGAATCACAGAGGTCCACTCGAAGAACTACAATTACAGGTGAGTAACCTGTCGTTCTTCTTTTTGGTCTCTGTGAGTCACACCCTGGGTGACTAACAAGCTGTCTTACTCAGAGGAAGGTGTCACGCCAAGGTAAGAGGATAGCACAGTACGTCCAAAGGCTGCATCAGATTTTTGCCAAACTTCCAATCTGTAATGCTTGATGAATGTGAATGTGGACGGCTGTGACCACGTGGCAGAGGCGAAGACATCCGGAAGGGGAACACCACGAAGAAACGCCATAGATGTTGCCACTGCCCTAGTAGAATGAGGGCGAATAACTTGAGGAGCTGGCAGCCGAGCAAGCTGGTACACCAGGTGAATAGCAGAAGCAACCCATTTAGAAATTCTCTGAGAGGTCACTTGAAGACCCTTAGTAGGGAGTTGGTAACTGATGAAGCGTCCGGCTGAATGTCGAAAGGGTTGCGTGCGGGCTAAATAAAATGTCAGAGCCCTTCTGACATCTAAGGTATGAAGGATTCTCTCCTGAGAAATAGGGAGATGGAAAAAAGGATGGGAGAACCAACCGTTGGAATAGGTGAAATTGGGAGACAACCTTGGGTAGAAAAGAAATATCTACCAACAGTTTAACCTTATCTGGATAAAACGGAAGATAAGGGTAATCAGACCGCAAGGCTGCAAGTTCACTGGCACGATGAGATGTAATAGCAACGAGGAATGCTGTCTTAAAGACAAGCAGTCTAAGATCAGCTGATGCTTAGGGCTCAAATGGAACCTTAGTAACTTGTTGCAGTACCACTGTCAAGGACCATTGAGGTGGGGGTGGGCGCACGTCTGGGTACATGTGTGACAGACCCTTAAGGGAATACTTCAGAGTAGGGTGTTTGAAGAATTGCGCTGCTGAAGAGATTGGTGGCTGATAAGAGACTATTGCATCAAGATAAACTCTCAAGGAGGAAAGGGAAAGGCTCTTGATTTTCAGATGAAGTAAGAAATGAAGGATGGTAGAAAGGGAGGGATTGACCGATGGTAGTGCAGATGCTGCAGTAAAAGACTGGAATTTCTTCCATTTGTACAAGTAAGCTCTCCTGGTAGAGGGTTTCTTCACCTGATGGAGGACTTTCATCAGGGAGGCAGAATCCTCCATGCTGCCAGATGAAGGGCAGGGAGGTCTGGGTTGAGAATTTGATTTTTATTCTGCATGAGGAGGGGAGGTAGGCGGGCCAGGTGATAGATGTCTGATGACAATTGATGGAGAACTGGGAACCAGGGTTGTCGTGGCCACCATGGAGCTATCAGAATTGCATTGGGCTTATCTTGTTTAAGCCAAATTACAACTTTGTGGAGGAGTGGGAGTGGTGGAAACAGGTAAGTAAGAGTCCCTAGGCCACCGGCCTATGAATGCGTCGCCACGGGAGTATTTGCCAACTCCTGCGGGGGAATGTTGAACTGTTTGGAATGTTGAACTTCGTGTTGAGAATCCGTGAACTGACAACAGTGGTCAATATTGAGGATCATCAATATCGGAGCCACTATCTTGATAGTGTCGAAATGGAGGAGGTTGCTCAGATGGTAAGTGTCGATGGGCCACACTGGATGGCTGTGGAATAGATAGATGCCGGTGATGAGGAGCAGGATGATCGATCCCAATCCTCCTGATGAGCAGGAAAGTAACGCTTCACTGGAGCTGCAAATGCACCCTGAGCCGAGAAGTAATGATCAGCTGTTCTGGGCTTTTTAGATGCCAGATGGTGGTAAGCTGTACGAATCTCTTGAGGTTCATGAAGGTAAGATCGTTTCGACATTGAGGGTTGCCGTGGGTGAGGCCTCTGATGTGGCAGTGCCGTCGAACCAGGGACAGCAACCGGTTGATAGAGTTTGGCAGGCTTATCGGTTGAGCACTGATCAGGGAAAATGGCTACCTAATGAAAGTGGTGAGCATGGGTTGATGCTGCACACAAAGATATGTTGCCAGACTCGCATGGCTGGTGTCCTTGATAATGCATCGGAGGCCAAGGTGGTAGGCCTGTTGGGACAGAGTAGGGCACAGTATCAGGTTGCATTCCAACTCCTTGCACATCGGGAGAAGCAGACAAGGAGGGCTTGCTGGGAGAGCCAGATTGTTGAGGGCTAGCCTGGGAGGATGCGAACTGGTCCACCTGTTCCTCCCATTTTGGTGACTGTGTTGGATAAGGTTGATGAGATGGAAACACTTATTTATCCAAGGGTGAAACCATGCATATCAGATCCCCAGATTCTGGGAGCTGTGGGGAAGTAACCCTCAGGGATTTTGCCTTTGAAGATTTAGGTTTCTTTGGTGGTTCTTGAGCCGAAGGCACGTCGGTGGATGGCTTCTGTTTGGTGGTCATTTTGATGTTGATGGTTTCGGCATCCATTTAATGTCGATGTAATGTTTGGCTTTGTGCCCCTTAGTGTCAAAAGGGCATCGGAGCGCGATGGCGTGTCAGAAGGGTGCTCTTTTGCCGTCTCTGAAATGGCTTTATCCATGGGCTTAGTCTGTGAAGTGGCAGGCTGAGCCATAGAATTTGTAAGGCTGGAGGGATTGTTCCCAAAGCCAAAGCTTAAGTCTAGAAAGACGACTGCAGAAAACTCTGCATTTGAAATTCTTACAGTGAGAGCACAAAAAAGTTTGGTGGACACCACCAAGACAGAAAAGACATTTAGCATGGCTGTCAGAAGGCGGGATCTTGTTGTCGCAGACTACATAACGTTTAAATGGGCCCACAGGCGTCATTAAAATAAGGAAAAAAGGAAGGGGGGGCCTTTGTCCGTAAGGCCGCAACAACAAAGAAAAAACTTTTTTCAATAATAGTAATAAAGGAATCAAGAACAAACTCACCAAAGCGATCGATACAAGGCTCTCAATGCGGTGGTTGAAAGAAACTGAAGGGAGAGTCTTGGAGCCAAGATACTTATACTAAGGGAGACGGGTCTACACTAATGTGTTTTTTTTTCTACCGCAGAAGCTCTAGAATTTTCCAAAGAGGCTCTGCGCATGCGCGGATTACCCAGGATGTGATTCACAGAGGCCACAAAGAAGAACTGATCACACACCAAAACAGGATGTGCTGATAATCACAGGTGACTAAAATGCATGAGAAGGAATTAAGGGAGAACTAAATCTTGTTGAGGAATTTGGCCTGGAAGTCAGAAATGAAACAGAAGCAGAATTTTATGGTGCCAACAATTTACTTCCAGCAAAAACATGCTTAAGATCTAAACAAGCAGTTTTACACACTGATGTTTCTGGATAGCTGTGGTGTTTACCCCGCGGCCCCTGCTTGTTTCACCAAACAGAGAGCTCACACGAGTATCCCAACACACCCTTTAACACGCTGCCACCAGTTGATCTCTTTATCAACCTATATTTCTTATGAAAGACTGAGGTCCATTCAGTACTAAACTTTTAAACAGAAACAGGTTTATTAATTACAAGTTGTTTTAGGACTAGTTCTTAAGCACATTCTTAAAATCACACAACGCTTCAGTATTTTACTTTAACCTCTTCTATCTTAATTAATACAGGTCACACTCTGACTAATCACTCCTTAAACACACACTCTCTCTCTGCCTCAAACCCCCCAAACTCCTTCTCCAAATCCTGTCTCTGACGGAACTCTCTAGACTCTGACACACCCCTCCCTTCTAGTTTCTCTGGCTCCGCCTCCCAACATTGGTACATGCCAATACTGTAATCTTCTATCTGAGCCGAAGCAGGGTGATTGCCACAATAGCCAACACAGTATTCAATAGACAACATAATGGAAGAAGATGGAGGCTGTTCTGTGCCAAAACAAGAGCAAAAGTGGCCAAAGAAGAAGACGACTTATAATAATGTTTCCCAAGAAACTAAAGGCAGCAATTTCTATTTGTGTAGAATATACAAGTAAGTGATTCTAGATCAAATGAAGCCCTAGCTTTCACCAGAAGCTAAAATGAGGCTATTATATTTTGGACATATCATGGGAAGACAGGCACTAGAAAGGCAACAGTGCTAGGAAATGTAGCAGTCAGTGGGAGGAAAAAGGAAGGCCTAACATGAGGTGGACGGACTTAATAAAACAGTCTTAGGTTTTCAAGACCTGAGCAGGGCTGTGGATGATAAGATATTTTAGAGGTCATATGACTTGAGAACATATAACGAGAAACAATTCATAAGCCTGATGGAAGGTGGAAGCAGACTGATGGCACAAAACAACAAGTTTGCTTGTTGCAGCAGTACACATTCAAGTCTGTACTGCAATCTTAAATAACAGGTATGGTGTTTTACTGGAGATTTTCTCTCAGCTTGCAATTGTGTTCCAAGCTGTAGAGAGAATTAAAGACACATAATGGAGATGGATGCCGAAAGAGGGAGGTGCATGCAGTTAATCTGAATAGACTGTATAGGTTCTGCATTTCAATCTGTTTTCGGAACAAATTTGGGGGTCAATTTGATTCTTCACAATATAAGAGCTCATTATATGTTTTAACTCCAGTTTTTAGAAACTGAATGCTATGAGATTAGCTCTCTTACACCTTTGTTTTGGATACTCAGCTAACTAAGGCTCATCCTTGACACCGTGTTCTTTAGGAACAATAGACCCAACACATAGTTGGTAATCTGGAATAACTATTCCCCCTCCATTCTATTTTTTTTCCCCATGGAAACTCCATGTGGGATGACAATGGTTAAAACAATCCTTATATCTCTCATAGTCAAAATCTGAGATGCAACTTAATGCTACAAAATATTTTATATGTTGGAATAATGAAAGAGAAAAAACCGAAAAGAGAAAAATGAAGAGCTATTTGCTTTTCTCCCCCTTTTGCTCTACTCTCTCTCTCTCTTCTTTTCATTTCTTTTTTTTCCACTTTAATTTTGACAGTGTGGTGAGACAGATTAACACAGCTACTTGCATGAAAATATTTTAAATTGGTTCCATCTATTTTAAGAGGTAGGCAGTTCTTTCTTCCTATATTATAACCCTTCCATTCTCAGCAGTTCCTTCAAGATTCACAGATACTCTGAATTTTCCCCCTTCCATGTAATCTGGGAGAGAGATTTGGTAGCCAAAGAGTGGATGCACCTTTGATGTAGACGCTTTGACTCTTTCTCTGTTAGCTGCTACTTCTCTTTGTATGGGTGCAATGCCTGCTAGGTAACAGAATTATCAATAGGGGTTGGCTTCGGGCATACAGTAATGATTCTGAAGCTTTCATTGAGTGCTATGTCTGTTTTGCAAGGACTGAATTATACCACACTGGGCTGAAGTATTTGCCTGCAGAGTAGCATAGGGTTAAATCTGCAGGTCTTGGTTGTGCATCCCTGCTGATTTCTGATACCTTCTGAAAAGTACTGTTCTTTGTGAAGACCTTTTGTTTTATATTTTGGCCATGTTTCCTACAGGTCAACATATGATTCAAAGTATGTTCTACGTATCTGGAGGCAAAACATCATTCCAGTTAACCTGAGGTTTCTGGGATGCCTGCCTGTTTCGTAGATGGAAGGAATTTTTTTTAATCTTAATAAGGTTGTGCTTAAGCTGATTCCTCTCATAAGATCCATCAAGTTTTTCCAATGCTTCTATTAGATGTTGTACCATCTGAAAGCTATCTGACTGAGCAGCACATGGAGGATCATTTGCCCAAATCAAACTTTTCATGCCTTAAGGAAGAGGCTGTTTGTTGGTGTTACTGTTAAACAAAACAGAATCAGTACATTTCCCTAGGATAAACCATTATGTTGCAAGTAGGATCTATGCTGTGTATTCTGCCCAGGTCTAAAGCTAGCCTGTTGTCGGATAAGGAGTGGTTTCACTACTTTTGTTAGATGGTTAAAAATCATTATTCCCAGGACTTTATAAAGATGTCAAAATAGTGAGATTAGCCTTAAGGTTTTTGGGTTTCTGGATTCTTTTTGTTGTTGTTTAGTCGTTAAGTCGGGTCCAACTCTTCGTGACCTCATGGACCAGAGCATGCCAGGCCCTCATGTCTTCCACTGCCTCCCAGAGTTTGGTCAAATTCATGTTGGTAGTTTCGATGATACTGTCCAACCATCTCATCCTCTGTCATCCTCTTCTCCTCTTGCCTTCACACTCTCCCAACATCAGGGTCTTTTCCAGGGAAAAGACTGGGTTTCTGGGTTCTTTACTTGGTTTCAAAAGTGTAATCACTTGTGCCTTTCTTCAAATTTTTGGAATCCTGAGAGAGTTCAAACAATTTTAAATGTAATTAAGCAGCCACCTTTTTTATTTTTTTCCACATTGCTTTATATGTTTTATGTGGATGTCATCCAAGCCTGCAGACCTAAGAAATTAATCACTGCCCAGCCAAAAGTTTCTTCACTCAAGAATTTTGTTCAAATAGATCATAAATAATTATTCATTTGGATGACTTTTTCTGACATTAGGCCTTGGATATAGTTGGTCCTGCACCCTCAGGATATGGACAGTCGGAATGATCTCTTCACTGCTTCAGTGAAATGACCACAGGACTCTAGGACTGGACAAATGTTTGATATGATTCCATCCAATATAATACCAAACTTCATCCGATCTACTTTTAAAAAACTGTATCTCCTCCAGAACAGTACTACTGATGGTTTGACCACTGCCATCAGTGGTCAAACCATCAGTAGTTGGCCATATACAGCTAGTGAGCCTTATACATATAGTGCGTGAAGTCAGTCTGTGAGTTTTGAATTGGGACAAAGACTGACTTCACACACTATATGTATAAGGCTCACTAGTAAATATCAAGTTTCATTATACTCATGTTGTCATCCTCCGTTGTTGAAAGATGCAGGATATTTGCTATCATGGTAAAGGTAAAGGCTCCCCTTGACAATTTTTGTCCAGTCGTGTTCGACTCTAGGGGGCGGAGCTCACCCCGTTTCCAAGCCATAGAGCCAGCGTTTGTCCGAAGACAATCTTCTGTGGTCACATGGCCAGTGCGACTTAGACACGGAACGCTGTTACCTTCCCACCAAGGTGGTCCCTATTTATCTACTGTACTTGCATTTGCATGCTTTCGAACCGCTAGGTTGGCGGGAGCTGGGACAAGTGACGGGCGCTCACTCCGTCGCATGGATTTGATCTTACAACTGCTTGGTCTTCTGACCCTGCAGCACAGGCTTCTGCGGTTTAGCCCGCAGTGCCACCACGTCCCCTTGCTATCATGAGTAAGGGCTATTTTAGCACAGTTTCTCTTTTGATATCACTGAGTGCATATCCCCAGACACTGTTACGGTAACTGAAGTATCTGATTATAAAATTTATCTTTTGATAATAAAAACTGTCCAGGGTATAAAAGGAATAGGTTGCATTAGATCGTCTATAATTGGAGGATACTGAGACATGACTTAGCACCACTATTATTATCATCCTGTTCTCTGACAGCAGTAGATGATGTTTGGAGGTCATGCTTGTTTAGTACCGCACTTCCGTACAGACTATGAGGTTTCTGAGTTGCAAGTCTCATGAAGCATATTTTGGAGCATTACTGATAACGGTCTTTATGCATTTCTTTCGTACAAAGTATATCCCAACATATATCTGACAGAGCTGGAAGAAGAATGTGAACACTTTTGGGGGTACCTTGGGCAATGGCAACATTTGTCAGTTGATCCTTTTATTCCAGAAGCACCAATGTGGGATGGTACAAACACCACCAGATGAGTGTAATTATGACTCCAACATTGGCCTGCAAGTGGCCATCAAAAACAAAAGAGCTCTTGTCAGTATCAAAGACAACCATAATCTATATTAACACAGAGGGCTTGTTGACACCTGAAGAAGTGCTACAGCATGTGGTGACACAACTTTAAAGCTTTAGTACAGTATAGCATACAGGTATTTTGTAACAGGAATGGTGGTTCTACTTTTGAATGCTCTGCCAGGTAAACTAACATATTTATGAGAAAAGGATGTTTAAAGTTTTCCCTTACTATATCATTTTATTCCGTCTACTTGCTATTGATTTAAAAAAATTATGTCTTTATCATATTTATTTTGCCATCAGCCACTGTGAAATTCTAGTAATATATACAGAGATAAATATTAACCATCAATTCAGTCTCTCCATGCAGAGCTTTTATAAAGGGATAAAGGCAGGCGAAGCAAAGTAAAATTTATTACAGTCAAAGACCAGCACAGAAGTAAATAATGCAATGCAATGCTACATATCCATGACAGTGGCTGAAATTTTGTTCATGTTAGGTTTTACAGTGTAAGACTGATGATGACATCAACTCTGGCAATTTTTTTGGAAGCTAAATATTTTGTCCTCCCACTGCCCCACATCCCAAGTAATTTCTTTCATCCTGAAGAACCCATGACAACTACAGGATGGGAGAGGGAAGCATTTAATTTTTAAAAATAACCACCACTGGGAAAGTCGACCAGTTATCTCTCAGCAGAGAACAGGCTGTGCAAAATCAGTCCACTTGTGAGACCTGTCTTGTTACCAGGATAATGAAATTTGGTAGCAAGACTTAGATGAGGTTATAATTTTATGTCCCATACATTTTATGTTTAATGATGGGTTCAGCTTTCAAGTTGCCAAGAGCTATCAAACAACCAGAAAAAACATCCCAGAGTCAGTAGTTCCTCAGACAGATGCCTTTCCCATTTTGACTGAAAGGCAATTGTGAGTAGTGTCAGTGGCATGGGACTTACTGGAGAAACCAACTTTAACCAACAAAAAAATTTAGCTTGTGCAACTTGTAATGGTTTAAAATTACTCATAACTGGGAGTCACACAACATCTGTGTGACAATGTCAGTTACAAATATGCAAACAACTAAGGAGTTACCCTACCCTCCTTTAGTATGGGGGGGGGGAATTACCGTTTCCCCCAAAATAAGACCTAACCTAAAAATAAGCCCTAGTATGATTTTTCAGGATGCTCGTAATATAAGCCCTACCCCAAAAATAAGCCCCAATTAAGTGAAACCCCGCCCACCACCACTGTGCAGCAACCAGAAGATGACATGATTATAACATAAAACATCCCCTGAAAATAAGTCCTAATGCATTTTTTTGAGCAAAAATTAATATAAGATCCTGTCTTATTTTTGGGGAAACACAGTAGCAATGCTATACACTTTTCTCAGGACTCTTTATGGCCTTCTTTAGTTGGCTGTGCCAAGAGACAGAAGCATGAAAAAGTACTAAACATTGTTTGTTTGTTACCTGCTTGATAGACGGAAAGAACACAAGCTGACCACTTACAGAATAAGTCACATTTAACTCTTACTTAACACTTTCCAGATTACACTAGCACATCTGAAGATTAGCTCTGCCATTAGGCAGAAGGGTGACAGATGCTAAAGGGTAACTGTGGCAGCTCTTCTGTTTTGATCTGCTGGAACACACAACAGCCGGGACAGGGTAGAATCGGCATGCTTAACTTCACCCAGTACCTTTTCAAGTGTGGAATCAATGTTGTCTTTGAATCTGAGATTATCCTGCCCACTACAAAAGAGAACCAGCAAGTTTCGAGCAGCTCATCTAGGTAAGCCCCCAACTAAATCTTCCCTTTAATGTTAGAATTTGAAAAAAAGAAAAAAGAAAACAGACTTCTTAAAATTTATTCAAACTCTTCCTTGCCTTGTAAAAATTTTGCTGACTGAAAGTAGAAAATCAAAAGAGAACTAAAAGTAATGTTAATTTGATCAAAGGTATCAGAACTAAGCTATTCTTAACAGTGGACTTGCACCCTAAATGCAAATATACATTTCAAGAAATTTTAGAAGAACGGAGAATTAATGTTAACAAGGGAAATTAAAGAACTGAATGAATTCATCACACTCCCATATTCACAAACAAGACACATAGCAGCAAACTGAACAGTGGCTCAGCCATCAGTCTGATCTAGAGATGGGGGTATTCGTATTTATATATATGAATATCCCTGCACAGGTGCCGTTAACGAGGCCGGAAGGTCCACTCACCGATCTGCCGCAGATGTGGACTGCACATTTCTACCAATGGCTCCACATCCACTTACCATTCCTGGCAGGAGGCGAGAGGACAAGCCATGCTGCAAGGTTGAAGAGTGGAGAGCAGATCACGTGCCACAGATCCATTGGCAGAATCGCACCGTCCACATCGGATCGGTGAGTGGACCATCCAGCCCCATGGGGCTGGACCCTTGTTAACGCAACCTGTGCAGGGATATTCATATATGAATACCCCCATCTCTAGTCTGATCCATTCCCCAACTACAAGAATACTACGTGGATATGAGTTCCTCTTGTACAAGAATACTACATGGATGTGAGTTCATTGTCTGCCTCATTAATTTGTGGTGGTGCAACAAAGAAATGGAAGAGGGAGATGCCTTGGGCAACATCAACTTCCATCTATAATTTTGAATTATGTCAAGTATTTTATTAATACATCATATTGTAACTAGAGTGTTGGGCCTGGATGTGAGGAATCCAAGTTTAATTCCTTTTCTACTTGAACATCCTGTAGTAAGCTACTATCTCTCACCCCTACATCTTTACTGATTGTTGTGTGGACAAAATATTGAGGAAAAACAGGTGAAATACAAACAAAATAAACAAGACCAGATTGGGAGGTCACAAGACAATGAAGCAAAAGTCATCTTCATAGCTTTATAAGCTGTTCTATCATACAAGCAGCATGAAGACAATTTCCATTTCTGCACTGACCTGCTTTTATCCCTGAGAAACAGACATTATGATTAAGGAGACTGTAGTAGTAAGATGAAAACCCAGTCCTCTCCAACATTAACCATGGTACTGTGCCTGCTGCTAAGGAGCAATAAGGTCAACATTGTTTTGTTTTCAAATTACAGTATGGCCAACTTTATTTTATGCCAATGAATGAAAAGTTCTATACAAGATGAAACTGGCCCACTGGAAATGCCTAACAGCTACTGCACAAGGAGATACTAAGCAAGAGTGCCTGAGAAAACATGACTACAAGACTCAGTGGAGCAAAAGGCATTGTGTAAAACAATACTACTGAGTTTGTCAATTTGTACTGTAGCAACATTTTGGACTTACATAAAGCAGAATACTTAAAAAGAAAATATTAACATTAACACCAAGGTAAGCACACTTCTTTTGCCTTTGAAGTGGGCTGTCCAAGAAGGAGAAACTAATGTCCTAAGTTGCTTAGAAAACTTCTATACTACATCAGTGGGTTTCCTAAACAGGCAAGCTGACTGAAATTCCTTTTATGGTACTTTCCAAACCTCTTTCAAACTTCAAGACTTCAAGAAGCAGTTAATGCACTGATGCATTTGGAAAATATCTCTCTCCTCACTCTGCACCATTTTCTCTCCCTGTTTCCTTTCGTCCTGAAGCCGAATCGCACAGACAGCACTAGCAGATACCACAGAGTATTTGGCAGAGTAACTGTCTAAGCCGGATTTGTTGGTGTTAACGTCTGATGAGATTGCTAAAGCTTTACACATCTTTGGACAGCGCTATGTAGCTGCCAGGTGCAGCAAATCCCCACAGATGAGTTTCAGGGTTGAAACTCCCTGCATATGCAGGGTTAGGAGTGGGGGGGGGGGGAGGGAGAGAGACAGAGAGAGACTGACTGCGTTTCTGAGAGATCCCATGCGGGAGATTTCTGGCTCAAGTTTCAGACAGACTGTCAAAGGTTTAAGTCTCAGCCAGCTCATTACTTTAGTAGATATGTTAAAGAACGATGGGGCAGGAGGAGGAAGATAAATTATAGAAAGTTGACCACGTGGTTTCCTTAAGTATTGCTTCTCTACAACTTCAGATATTACTGCTGCATGGGAGTGCAGGATTTGTTATTGCGCAAGAGAGCAAATCAGTATTCCATAAAGCAATTCTAAAAATGGGAGAGCCCCGAACAAAAAATTATAACTTTGAAACTGAACTTTGGATCACAACAAATTTGGCACAGATGTAGAAGAGACAGTCTGTTATTTCTGTGTGACAAATTTGGGGAACTTGGGGCAAAATGATTTTGAGTTATTTTTTTTTAGAAGTTAAACTGTTACCTATTCCACAGACATTGGTGACATTTTCTGTCTGAGAAATTAAAACAGTTCAAATACACTAAAAAGATAAAACTTGTTTAACTTGAAAGAGAATGGTTACTCCAGTCATTTGTGCTTATTACCATTCACAAAGTGACACTGTGTAAGGGAAAGCCTCAAAAGAAGAGGGTATCCTGCAAATCATCTTGACTGCTGTCATTGGTGTTGTCAACATTCAGGCTTTCCTTTGCTATGCAAAGCTTGGCATCCTTTTTCCTGCTGACAATGCAGGCATAATATTGTGCAGCAATCAGGTAATTTCCTGGCATTTTGAACTGTGGGTACAGAAGCATGTTATCCCACATTCATAAACTGGAGGTTTTTGGAATAACTGAATTTGTAACCAAGTTGATATAAGATTGCAAAGCAAACAAAGATCAGTTGTGGGTTTAGGGGTAGTTTTGCCAGGCCTGGTCTGGAAAGGCACAACAGAGAGCACCGTGCCTGACTACTTTTGAGGCTGCAGCATGGAACGCTAGCCAGATGAGATTTTAAGTGTGGGTATGCTGAAAAGAGAGAAAGAGATGGAAAGAGGGTTAAAAATAAAACAGCAGGTATAGCCACATCATTATATACATCTCTGCAGCCCAAAGTATTTTGCTTCCTGTGGTAAAAGACAGGGTCATAATTCATCCCACATACAGAAGCTGGTGGTCTGAGAACTGAAACCTACTTCAACCTTTGCAATAGGGTAGTGTCTTTTACTACACCTGAGGCCTTCACTTTCCCGTCCTGCCTGGAAGCTCCCCAAAGGGATCTAACTGACGGCCACAGGCAGGCTTATTAAATTTCTGCAGCAATCTGTTGCAGTCCAATTCATATCCTCCTGAGTATTCTTGCTGAAGTGTCAGCACAGTCAAGTGAGAACCTGATAGCTATTTTGCTGGATTGTCTGTACCATTATGCTGATCAGAGGAAGCAAAGAAAGAGCCATCTCATTACAAGTGTGGCAACAACAGCTTAAAACTTCTAGGCATGGAGGGTGGTGTGGCTTCCTTTCTTCTGAAAGGTTTCGAACAATTATGTCTGACTCTGATTTGCTTGATTATTTTAATGGGCTTACACACTTCTAACTTTCTGGGGATTTTCCCGTCACCTTCTAGTACTTGATGGTGAATGTTAAGTCAGTTGACAACCAGTTCCTTCAGCTGTTACACAGTTGGCAGCACCAGAGAACACAATACATTTATGACCTGAAAAATGCACTATGTTTGGGATGGCATAGGTTTTATGTAAATGCAAGCAGATATGTTTCTAATTGTTATAGCAACAATTTAGTACACATGGTTATTCTGGAAGTATATGAAACTTGAACATTTGTTTAAATCAGCTGTATCTTTAAAAAGAAAATAATATATGCCATATTTTTTTCGTGTATAAGACTCCCCATGTATAACATGCCCCCCACTTTTCTAACCCAAAATTTATTTCCTTGCAAGAAAGTGGAGGGAGAAGGCAGGGATCAAAGCACTTTGAATCCTGCTTTTCCCCTCCACTTTCTTGCGAGGAAAGTGTTTCCCCCTCCACTTTCTTTACAAAAAGCTGCTTTGCCCCTACACTTTTTGCAACAAAACTGGAGGGGGAAAGGGATTCCTGCTTTGCCCCTACACTTTCATTGCAAAAAGTGTAGGGGGAAAACAGCTTTTTGCAAAGTAGTGACAAAGCAGGAATTGCTTTCCCCCTACAATTTCTTTGCAAAACGTGGAGGGGGAAAGCACCCGCCCTCCTTACTTCCTGTATAAAACAATCTTCAATTTTTCCTCTAATTATTTTAGGGAAAAATGACGTTTTATACAGGGGAAAATACGGTAACCAACTTCTTGTTTTCTTCCAAAGAAGATCTTTCTTTCTCTTAATTCGGGGGTAATAGTGGGCAGATGGCTATCTGCATGTATGTCTATCTTTAAAACTGAGTTTATTATACTGGAAGCTAAAATTATCTGCTGTGGTTTGTGATATTCCAGATTTTTCCAAGAAGTTTTTAGTAGGCTCCACAAGATGCAGAAGAGGAAATAAGTGGGATGAACAAATGCCAGCATCAGTTTGACTAAATTTTTTTTTTGAAGATTGCTTCAGAACATAAATTGTACATTCTGCAGATCTCCAATTTATGGACTGAATCACCAACCTATGAACTCTCAACTATACAGCCCTTAAGAAAAAATAAAACTTGCCACAGAACACAAACACCAAGTCACCACTGCTTATCCAAATCTGTAACTGAAAATATCAGTCTATTTAGAAAATGGTGATTATACCTGTATGTTTCATAGTCCATTGTCAGGAGATAGGGTGATCAGCATATTTTTGTTGTGATAACGGGTTATTGTGATTGATGGGTGTCATTAGCTGGTCTTTTTTGTGCAATGATCCCTGGCTCCTGTGGCTCGGTAGAGTTCCTTGACCTTTTGCAGGCTGTATTTTTCAGAATTGGAAGCCAGGCTGTGTTTAGTTTTAGGCCTTCTTTCTTCCTTTTTGTTGGGTTTTTCGGGTTCTTTGGCCGTATTCTGAAGGTTGTTCTTCCTGATGTTTCGCCAGTCTCTGTGGCCGGCATCTTCAGAGGACTGGAGTAGGAACTCTGTCCATGCTCAAAGATAGTAGCAGGGGATGTGCGATACTTTAAGAGTTGGACTTTAGCTTTAAGATTTGAGAACAATGTTACAAAATGGCCCAATTCAAATGCAACACAACATTACCAGATGATGAATTTAAATTCTTGTCCGCTGTAAACAGAACATTTCCATTATTGACAATTATACCTAGCAGCTCTCATTGTGTATTTTGGCCATCATCAGAGCTTACAGCACCCAGTTGAAATCTGGCTAATTCTGACAAAATTCTCTAATACCAAAATAGCTTGATCAGGAAGTGGATATCAAATATTTTATCAGTTTAAAAAGTCAGTGTGATGCAATATACAAGAGTATATCAAACTTATCAAAAAATAACGAACAATTATAATCACCACCACCACTTCCTTCTATTACACAATCATTACAGAGCATAGGAACCCAATCCCTCCTTTGCATCCAGCCTTCTTATGCGCAGGGGTAAATGCTTAATGTTAAGAAAAAGGCAAATCATTACAGCTATGAAAAGAAAAAGAAAAGAAAAACGAGATTTTTTTACCTAAGGCTGTAGAATGTGAGCAAAATGTTGTAGGACTTGAAACTGCATTCCTTCTCACACCAGAACAATTTGTGGGAGACGATGAAAATAAACAACTCAAGGAAACTATGCATGCTTGATCAGAGTTTAGCTACCTAAATATATGCAAAGGATAGGAGATCACATTTTCTGCAGGGAGTGAACTGTTCATGTACCACAAACTGCAGAACCACCAATTAGACTTCTCCTTTATTACTTCACATAATCTAGAACTGAACTTTGAAATGCTACAAGATATGCACCCCTAGGATCAACATATTTTTCCAAACAGATACAGTGGGCCCTCGACTTACGAACGGCCCTAATTACAAACATTTCGGGTTACGAACCCGATCTCATCGCAAGTAGTACACCCTACTTGCAAACGCGGATCGGGTTACGAACCCAAAAGGCAGGGAGAAAGGGCGGGAAATTTGAATTTCCTGCCCTTCCTCCCTGCCTTTGGAGTTTTCAAAAGCCTTCCTCCGACATCAGAGGAAGCCTTCTGAAACCTCCAAAGCCAAAAAAGCAGGGAGAAAGGGCGGGAAGTTCAAACTTCCCGCGCTTTCTCCCTGCCTTTTTGGCTTCGGAAGCAAGCCGGGCAGCTGGGGAGAAATCACACACCCCTTTCATCCGATGCTGAGTCCCCTTCGTGCTGGGCTGAGCTCAGCCGGCGCGAAGGGGGCTCAGCATCGGGTGAAAGGAGGGAGCCGATTTCTCCCCGGCTGCCTGGCTTGCTTTTCCAAACGAGAAGCAAGCCAGGCAGGCGGGAGAAATCGGCTCCCTCCTTTCACCCGATGCTGAAGGGGACTCAGCATCGGGTGAAAGGAGGGAGCTGATTTCTCCCTGGCAGCCCGCCTTGCTTCCAAAGCCAAAAAGGCAGGGAGAACTTTCCTGCCCTTTCTCCCTGCCTTTCTGTCTTCAGAGAGCTCCGAAGCCGCCCATTGCGGCAGCGGGGACCCCCAGGGAGGTCTCCCAGGGCTTGCACAACACCATGGGAGACCTCCCTGGGGGTCCTCGCCGCTGCAATCGGTGTCTTCAGAGGTTTCAAAGGGCTTTCCCCGACATCGGAAGAAGCCCTTTGAAAGCTCCAGAGGCAGCGGAGTGCTGGGAGGCTAGAGCTGGCCAGGCGTCTGGCCGCTCACCCCCGGCTGCGCAGAGGCAGCGGAGCGCCGGCAGGCTTTGGACTGGTAAGTCCTTTTTTAAAAAAACTTTTCTGTGTGGGTTTTGGAGGGTGGGTTTGGACTGGGGGGGTTATGTTTCTGTGGTTTGTGTGAGAAGCAAAATCTCCCTGGAAAAGACCCTGATGTTGGGAAAGTGAAGGCAAGAGGAGAAGGGGACGACAGAGGACGAGATGGTTGGACAGTGTCATCAAAGCTACCAACATGAATTTGACCAAACTCCAGGAGGTAGTGGAAGACAGAAGGGCCTGATGTGCTGTGGTCCATGGGGTCATGAAGAGTCGGACACGATTTAACGACTAAACAACAACAACTGAAACTAAAGTCTGTAGTTAATAAACCTTTTTTCTGAAGTTATTACAAGTCAATTCCATGTTTTTGACTCTGTACTTAATTTATCTCATTGAAGAAAATTGGTCAGAAACCACAATGATATCTAACAAGGAGAAGAAAGGGAATCAGATGATTTGAAAGCACCTGCCTAAAGATCCAATATCTGCAGCATTCTCTCAGTCTGGGCAATTTGTCAGTGGGAACTTGGGAAAATTATATAGACCATTTCCCTCTGCACATCCAGCAGTTCAGACTGCAGTCCATTATGCTTTGTGAGATTTGCTCATGTCTGCCATGCCATAGGAAAAGCCAGACAATGTCAGCATACAAATCTGAGGGTTTGACCAGAATGTACTGTGAGGCAAAGAACCATGTGCTTTGCCACTTGGAAGCAAAGGTTCCTTTATGGTCTGTTCGATGGTGCCACCTTATACACTGCCAAGCTAATAAGTACATCATGGCACATGATAAAACAGTGCTGAGAAATTTCTTTAATAGAGGCATATAAACAATACAGAAGTCTAAGGATGAACCAGTTTCAAACTTTTTCCCAACACCTTCATAAAAAAACTCTCTGGTTCTGTGGAAGTAGAGATGCACTGTACTAATATTCTGAGTATCTGGCACACTCTGACGAAACTGAAAGTAAAACCCTTGCAGAGAACAATTGATGCTCAGCTGACTTTGAAAAGAAACAATGCCTTGCCTGTAGGAAGTCAGCTCCTGCCAAAGTAAAAGGAAAATGGCTTAAGTTTACAATGTAGACAAGTCATCACTGCTAAGGCTGATTGTTGTAAGAGACAGCAATTGTTTCCCCACTTTTTTCCTTCCTTGACATGGCATGGGGTGGTCAACAGTAAGCCAATAAAATTCCCTTTTGTGTTGCCAACCATTCAGAATACTGGTCAACAGGAGCCCAAATGCCTTTCTTCAGAATCCCACATTGACAGGATAGGAAGGATGCCCAATTCTTTGTAATGAGTGAGAAGCTGAACTGGACTAATCTCTTTGGTAGGTGGACAATCCAGACCTTGGTACTTCACCGGCCTAACCTTGACCAGCTAACAGCCTGGCACTGTGGCTAAATATCCATACTGTCTGCTTGGTTTGGTTTCTTCTTTGTTGGGTATGCACTCTCTTCTACCAGTGTATCTCAAAAAGGCTTGGACAGAACTGTGCAAGTATAACTTCCCAAAGTGGAAGCACAACTATCAAAAGCCATTTGTAACTGCAGAGGACCAGGAACATAACATTTTCCACCACTTTGGGGGCATGTAATTGTGGACTCAGGTGTCCCTCCCCCAACTCCAAATCATCATATCCCAGATCATCATGAGCAAAGTCCACACCTCCAGTGAAGTTTGGGCCTACTCACAGTGAACATGCTTCTGGGCCATCCCCCTCACCCCCCTTCCAGCCACAGATTTGTTGCAGTAGCAGAGGCCTCTATTTAAGGTCTGGATACTTCCACGGAGCTTCTGCTGATTCCAGGAAGCATGAAAACGTAGTTTTTAATGACTCTGCAATGATAGCCTTGAAGATGAGACCTACCCCTCTGCAGCAACCTTTCCGATTGAGTTCTTGTCGACATTGGCTCGAGAACAGTAATGTTGGCATTTGCTCGAGAAGCAAAAATGTCGATGATAGGAGTGCCCCAATGGTCGCACAGGGGACTGAAGATGGTGTCTTTTAGGGATGATTCGTGTGTCCTCGATGTCAAGTGACTGAGGTAGTCTGCGAGGGAGTCCTCTTCTGTGGCTATGTGGATTGATAGTGGGAAGATGTGATGTAGAGGTAACACCATTCCCAGAGCTCGACGGTCAGGTATAGGAGGGATAGAGAATGTGTGCCTCCTTGTTTGTTTATGTCATAAAGAGCTGTCGTATTGTCCATAACAAGTTGGACTGTGTGTCCTGCGATAAGTGGTAGGAAAGTGTGGAATGCCTTGATAATTGCTAAAAGTTCAAGATTATTGATGTGTAACGTTTTTTTCTTGATTTGTCCATATAGCCCATGAATCTTGTGATGCAAACAGTGTACTCCCCAGCCGGATGGGCCGGCATCGGTGGTAAGTCAGCTGAAGAGGCAAAAAGGGTCGACCGACAAGGAGATTCGGGAGAAATGTCCACCAAGTAAGTTAACATGCAAGTTCGGGTGTTACAGTTAGATGCATAGATGGGTGATCCGTCATGGGGTCAAATAGGAACCGGTACCACGATTGAAGTGATCTCATTTTGAGTCGAGCGTGTTGTATGACTGAAGTTGTTGAGGCCGTGAGTTCGAGAAGATGTTGGATATGATGGGCTGATACTGAGGCCAGAGGTCAGAAGGGTTGAATAGCCTTTTTTAGTTTGAGGATTCTCTCTTGAGGAAGAAAGGCTCTGGCCTGCAGTGAATCGAAATGGGCTCTGATGTAGGTGGCATCTTGAGAGGGTTCAAGATGTGATTTGGTGAGATTCACCTTGAGGCCCAGATCTCGAAGTGTGTTGAGATTGAGATGGGTAGCTCTGACGGCTTCGTGATACGAGGTTGAACTATCAGCCAGTTGTCTATGTAAGGGAATATACAGTATTGATACATTGAAGTCGAAGGTAGGCGGTGACTGGTGCCATGCATTTCGTAAAGGTTCTCAGTGCTGTGGAAATCCCGAATGGGAGTGAGAAAAACTGGTATGTGGTGTCGTCGAACTGGAACCGAAGAAATTTGTGGTGATCTGGATGAATAGATATGAAAGTAGGTGTCTTGGAGATCAATGACAACAAACCAATCTCCCTGGGAATGGAGAGGAATGCTAGTGTCTAGTGTCAACATTCTGAAGCGTCGAGGTCGAATGAATTTATTGAAATTTCTGAGATCGAGGATGGGACAGAGTCCTCCATCCTTTTTGGGTACTGTAAAGTATCTGGAGTAGAAGCCATCGTGCAAGTCAGATGAAAGGACCATGGTTATGGCTTGTTTTTGAAGAAGAAGAGAGACTTCTTGAAGTTGTAGAATATGGGATATTTTTGATTTTTCCAATTGGTGGAGAAGTTTTAAATTCTATGAAGTAACCGTGTTTGATGATATAGACTGAGAACCGACTGATCATTAGTTATAGATTGCCATGTGTAAAGAATGGACCTAGTCTCATTTGGAACCGAGTTGGATGATGGAAAAAGGGTAAAGGGAGTTTATGGGTATTGCTTACCCTTCTTTTGAGGGTGGTGAAAGGGTTAGCGGCACTGTTGTTGCTGGTTCTGAAAGGACAACAGTGCCGAGGTTGAAGGTCCCTGAAAGGGTCTTTTGGATTATTGGGGTTTGTATTGTCGATATGGCTGAAATTGTTGGTATGATTGCTGATAGAATAGTTGTCATTGGTGTTGTGGCCATTGATATTTGTATGTTTGTTGGGTTGAGTAGAACCGGGCTGTTTTATGGATTTTGTGAAGATTTTCCATTACTTCTTCCCTTTTTTGGTTGACTAGTTCAGCTCCATCAAATGGCAGATCTTCTGTTCTAGATCTGGTATCGTCTGATAGTCCAGCAGATCGAAGTTATGCATGACATTGTAGGGCGATAGAGGTGTCCATAGCCTTAGATGCAGTATCTGCGGTATGGTGAGATGCAATTCTTTGTTGCTTAGCGAGTGTGGAAGCTTCAGTATGGATATTGATGGCTTCTGATTTAACTGATTCAGGAGCTGCTTCAAGTATGGGTAGAATTTTGTTCCATAGTTGTCTATGGCACACTCCCATTGCGGCTTGGTGGTTTGACATTCGCATTATGAACAAAGTAAGGGAATAAAGTCTTCTGCCAAGTATATCCAATTTTCTCCCTTCTCTGTTTGTAGCAGCAATAGAGGATTTGTTCCGGGCTCTTAACTGGTTGGACTCTGCTATTATTGAGTTCGGTGTGGGATGTTTGGTGAGAAAATTGGTATCGGGACTGTGTGTCTTGTAATGGTTTTCAGTACATCTGGAAATCTGTAAGGATGAAGGAGGTTTGTCCCAGGATTCTTTGATTAGATCAAGCATGGCCAGAATGAGTGTCAAACTGAGAGGAGGCATTTTATCTTGATTAATGTTGTCAAAGACCAAGTCTTATTTAGGTGGTGGTGGTTTCTCGACTGCAAGTTGTAACGATTTGGCCATTCTCATGACAAGGTGAGAGTAAGAGGTGAAGTCCTCTGATGGAGATGGTGGATGATTCTCAGTGACATCAGAGGTTGGTGTTGGTAAATTTGATGGTGATTCTTGTGATGTATCAGAAGCCGGGTCTTGAATTGATGAAGATGATGCAGAGAGAGATAGGTCTCAAGGTCTCGATACCAATGCTTGTATGGAAGGAGGCTGTGCCATAGGAGCCACATGTATGGATTGTCTCTCTGTATTGGTAGGCACAGGAGGGGGACCTTTATAAGTAGTAGTGACTTGCAATGTTGTTTGGGGAAGATTCTTGGAGGAATGTTTGGAACATTTAGATTGGGAATGTTGCACAATTGGTAAAGGACGTTTTAAAGTTGGTTTAGATGGGAGAGCAAAATGAGTAGCTATCGAGCACCGAGATTGGTGTCGCTGTCGAGGAGGAGATGGAGAAAGTGATGGTGAATATCGAGGGGGTGCAGTAAGGTATATTGGACCCATTTGGGTTCCTCATAATATAAGTGGTCTTGAGGATCCTCAACGATATAAGGGTTGTATTGGTAATATCCTTCTCTTATATCATCTTGAAATTGGTATTGAGATGACTGAGGATAATAGTAATACTTCCTATGTGGTGGGTCGTACTGAGGAGGTGATAGATGCTTTCGTTTCTCTCGATGTTTTCTCGGAGAGTGATGAGGTAAGTCGGAACCAGAGAGCTCAATTGGAATTGCCGGCCCTGATTATGCAGGGCTCGAAAGGGCCGAGGCCTGGCTGGAATGCACACCAGCCAGAAAAAGGCCAACACTTGGTGACAGGCTACCGGTAGAGACTGGAGCTTGGGCCGGAGGTAGAGATGGGTCATCTCTGTCAGATGTAGAGCCTGGAGCCTCTCTGGACAATTCTTCCAGAATGGGAGATGGAAGAGTTGGTTGTGGTGGACCAAGCTGTATCAATTTTGAAGTCTTTTTTTTGGGGGGGGGGGTTATGTCGATTTGTCTTTCTTCTTTTTTTGAAGAATCTAGAGATCAAGTCAAGGTCTTCAACGCTGATTTCAATTTCAAGGTGGACTTCGACTTCTCCTTAGGATGGTGAGAAGGAGTCACGGAGCTGGAAACAGGCATGGATAGATTTTGCCGCTCTATTTGAGGGTCTGGAGATTGAGCAGACTCCATGGAGGCCACAAATGGGTTGAGAGATTTCTCCCAGAGGTAAGACCTCAATCTTTGGAGGTGAAGTTTAAGGGCTCGTTTAGTTAGCCTCTTACACGTAGAACAGGAATGGGTAGGATGTTGTTCCCCAAGGCAAAAGAGACAGTGGTCAGGCCCGTCAGCAGGATCTTGTTTGCACAGATGATGCACCGATTGAAAGGCCTGGGGGGCTTAAAGAGTGGGAAGGATAGGAGGGGGAAACGGTTGTAGGAGGGGAAGAGCGGAAGGCAAAACGCGGGTAGAGAAAAACTGGAAAGAACTCACAGGGGGAAACGTCAAATAAAGAAAACGATTGTAGAAATGATGATGATTGAAAAAGGAGATATGATTCAATATAGTGTTCTATTTCTCCGAACAGGTCTGTTCAACACAGCGGAAAAAAGGAACTGAGGGGACCTAGGATAGGTGGCGTATGCGCTCCAAGGGGGAACATCCCACTAGCCATGTGTCTTTACGCTCTAGAAACTTGAGACATTCAGCGCAGGCACAGAACAACCCAACTGTTTGCATTCACAGAGGCCACGAAGAAGATGGAATTATATGTTCTCTGTATGCAAGGTACACTTTTAGGAGAGGAACAGTGCGCTCAAGCTCTTCGCTGCTGTATTCCAGCTAATTCTCCTCCATAAATACAGAATGGAGAAAACAAGAATCAAGATAGCTGGCATTAGGAGGGAGGATTTTCGCCAGAAATAGCCCCTCTCTCCACCACTATACAGAAAACACATCCATATACAGCACATTTGTGGCCTTCTGAACTCCACGGATCTCTCATAATGTTTGGCGCAATCTGATATGCCTACACATGATACAGTTCTACTGCTTGACCTTGTAACCCAAGAGTGGGCAAAATGCGGCCCTCCAGATGTTGCTGAACTGCAACTCCCATAATTCCTAGCCCACACAGCCAATAGTGAGGAGATTTGGGCCTAGCCCACACAGCCAATAGTGTGAGGAGAGTTGAGCCTAGCCCACACAGTGAGGAATGTTGGGATTTGCAGCTCAGGAACATCTGGCAGGCCGCACTTTGCCCAGGGCTGTACCTGTCTGGAAAAGAGAATCGTTTGAAAGCATTTCTAAGAGTGTGATCAGCTGCAAAGAGAAGTACCTGATCATACCAGAAAATGTTGTTTTGATGGGAGTGACTTCCCTTAAAGCTATTATTTGATCTGCTGGGCAGCTGCTCTAGTTCAGCCCTCAAAAGTATCAGCCGTACAGCTTGACCAAAAAAGTTCAGTTTGGGAATGGATTGGGGTCAGTCTGGACTGCATTCCTCTGTATGCAGTAAGACTGCACTGGACTGTTCTGCAAGTCATCCAAACTGTGATCTGTTTCCCCGTCTGACCACATCCTGAATTGCTCTAAATTGGTTGTTGTGGGTTTTTTGGGCTTTTTGGGCATGTTCTGAAGGTTGTTCTTCCTAACGTTTCACCAGTCTCTGTGGTCGGCATCTTTAGAGGACAGGAGAGAAAACATTTTTCAGGAGTGTTACTCCAGTCCTCTGAAGATGCCGGCCACAGAGACTGGCAAAACGTTAGGAAGAACAACCTTCAGAACACGGCCAAAAAGCCCAAAAACCCCACAACAACCATTAGATCCCGGCCGTGAAAGCTTTCGTGAATACATTGCCCTAAATTCTTTTGGAGAATGAGGAGGGAATAATTGCTAATAAACAAACAGGGGATGGTTTGTAATAATTTCATGACAAGTTTAATTTTAAAAGCTTGATGTTTTCTGAAGAAGAAGAGCAAAAACTCAGTCATAACAAAGAAATAGCATAAGAAGGGCGACATCTGTGTTGTTGTTCCATGATATGTACTGTTTGGAAATAATCTGAAATTCCAGTCTTTCAGGAAACATACCCCCTTCTGATTTATTTATATAGGACCACTTAAAGCTACAGACGATGTTCCAGAAATTGCAAACATCAGAGAAAGCAAATGCCATCCAAAGAAAGTCTGACATCGGTCCCAAATTACCACATCTTTTCAAGAAGAGACTAACGGCTGCAGTGCTAAATCAGGCCAGCTGCTGACAACATAAGAGTCCAGGCAGAAAATGGATCAAGGAAAATATGCACATGCCTCAAACCTTGAAGGAGAAGGAAGGGGACCAAAAAATTCTACATTAATCAAGTGGTTATAGCCGAATGCGTAGGCTGTGTCAAACAACAGCTGCCATGTGCCATTTTAAGAGCATCTTCCACATTACTTACCAACCCCTCACACATTAGTGGAATTACTTAACAGAAGAGAAGACAGCCCCTCCTGCTCATGGCATATCTGGCCAATTGCACAGATGGCAGAGAGAGAAAGCATTCTTCAGATAGATTTTTTTTTAAAATCAAAAGTACTGTAGTATACTAACCTTGGATAAGATTACTGATATGAGTTTGAAGGGAGAAAAACCTCAATTATCAAGAGAGGGAAATCTATTGTTTTGGCTTTGTCAGTGTTAAATCAATTTTATGCCAATTCTCCTGGTACTACTGATTCTTGACCTCCATCTTTGCATCAGAAAACAGCCATAAACAATCATGAACACCTCCCTCTCCTGGGTCCCTCCAGATATTCTGGACTTCAACTAAGTACAGCCCCACAAGTATGGGTGATGGGCAGAGATAACATTATAATCCACATCTGAAGACCCAGATTGAGAGAAGCTAGCCTAGAGAATCTCAATCAGTCATACATCCACAGCAATCTTATATATGTTTACTTAGAGGTATGTCTCACTGAGGTTGATGGACCTTACTCCCAGGTGAGTGGGTAATAGATTGCTGTCTCATTCCACAATCAAGACTTCCAAGCAGAGAAGAAACAGGCTCTGAAGAGCTGTTTCAAAACAGGTTTGGGCATGTCTCATATGTCTCATGAGATCCTTAACTGGTTCTCACCTTCAGCACACCCATACCCACAATGCTGTGTCACAACCTACTAGGGAAAGTATCCTCTGCTCATATACAGGTGTGCTATGTGCCATGATGAGAGTCAACATGAGAAACTTAACCCACAGGTCATATCACACTAGTCTTCAGTTGCTTGGGTTTTATCCAATGAATTCTGAAGTTTTAAGACAAGGGCTAGTTTTCTACAGAATAGTGGATTCACTGACTATAATCCATATTCACTCATTTTTAAAAGACCCTGATTTATGAATGCGGGATATTGCGCTTCTGTGTCCACAATTCAAAAAGCCACAAAATGGCCAAATATTGCACAACATTGTGCCATGTTGCCGGCAGAAAAAAAGATGTCAAGCTTTCCATAGCAAAGGGCAGCCTGAATGTTGACAACACCAATGGCATCAGTCAAGATGGTCCACACAGGATACCCTCTTCTGCACACTACCATTTACACTTTTTGAAAAACAGCCCTGACGATTGCCTTGAGTTTGTATGAGAAGTGGTTAACTGATGAAAAAAGAAGTCAGCTTTGGGGATTTTATCTTGTGTGGCGTAGCTTTGTGAATGGTAGTGGAGAGGCCTTTCTCTAGGCCCACTGCCTTCACAGGTGCATTTGATTGAGACTCTGGGAGAGGGCCTTTTAAGTTCCTTGTCCCTGCCCCACCAACCTATAGGTTACCATAGGAACTGTCACAAACAACACTGCATTATTGCCATTCCATTGTCTGCTCCTTACCAGACATTTATTCAGTTAGGAGTGATGGAAGTGCTCTCTTCAGTGACTGGGAAAAAGACTTATCCAATCAACTTATTTGCCATGCTATTTGGATGTTGAAATTAATCTCTCTTTTTTTTTCCTTTATTTTTCCAAGAGGGTCACTGGGAAGCCAACTGGGAACCTATGGATACATAGCTGGGAAAGCCATAAAGTATTTGGCTAAGTTAGATCCACATGAAAGTGGATGTGGATATAGAAGGGAAGAAACTGAGGGGGAGGGATAAGGCATTTACAACTCTATGGCTGCAGTGCACAATCCAGCAATTTCCATTAAAACATTGCCTCCTTGTAATGACAATGGGCCTAAGGCCTATTTCTTCCATGAGACTTAGGTTTGACTGAGAAGCCATGGGGCCTGGGACCAAAACTTTCCTAAAGAAGAAGAAAACACTGAAAATGGGGAGGCGAAGGATTAGCCTGGCTCTCAGGGAAGGCCTGTCTACAGGGATGTCTAGGTGGCTTGTGCAGGTCTCTGTGCTTTGTTCTGGGAGCAGAAATGGGATTAAGAGGCCTCTGAAGCTTGTAAGGGGACACCTGACTCAAATTTGTCTGACTCATGGCCTGGGGCTCCTCTAGACAAGTGTTTGTGTCTACACCAAACCTTCAGACCTCAGTTTTGGAAAACTCTTCACCAGGCAGACCATATACGGGGGCTTATTTTGGTTTGCTTGTTTAGGTTGGATTTACCCTTTGGCTCTTGACGGACACTTGGCCTCCTAGCTAAAGCCAACTGCCCTCTATTCTAGACTCCATTTCGGATCCAAACGTCTCAGAAACCTGGGGTTTCCATGGCAACAGCAGCACTTGTTCCTATGCTCCTGGCTACAGATGGGCACAACCTTCTTCTTCCCTGCCCCACCTCCTTGTCTGAGTGAGCGACCATTGGAAGAGGCAAAGAAGGGAAGTGTGCTGCCACCTGTGAGTGAGCAAACGCACAAAGGAGGCGGAGGAAGGAAGTGAAGGCGCCTGCAGCACATCTGTGTGGGCATCGTGCCAAACTGGGCCGAACTGCCAAAGCACAGTTCATGCCCATTTCTGCTCCTGGCCCTAACCATTCCCTTTTCCTGCTGTCTAAGTTAAGCCAGCCTCTCAGAACCATCTTCCCCAAAAAGCAGTGTTTTGCAGTGAAAATGCATGGCAGTCAGGCTGAACTTGATTGCAGAGCATGTGCAGCGTCAATCAGTTGATTGCTAATCAGGGCTATTAGTGGTTGAGGGCATGTGATTGCTTTCAGAAACCCGCTCCCACACTCTCACACAGAGGGCTAGTGGCTCACTGGTAGAGCTTAGCAGGTTGATGGTCCCAGCTCTAGCATCTGGCACATCTTGTTAAAGGAGCACAAGGCTCGGTCCAAAGGGGGGGAGGGGGAGCCAGGGGCTTTTTGGCAGTGATTGACAGCCAGCAAAAATGGGACGAAAGCTTCAACCCCAGAGAAAGCAGCATTGAAAATGCATAGAATAGCAGTGCCCAAGGGGACCCTCTCTTTTTATTGCAGGGGGAGGGGCAGATGTTTATTAAATGTTAGACAACTGGGTCCTGAGGAGAACATATTAATAGAAATAAAATAAAATAAATCTCTTAAAATTGCCCCCCAGAATTTAGAAGCTTCTAGAACAGGGCTGGAGAAAGGGCAGACAGCTCACTTGGTCACCTTGAGGTGTTGAAGAATAAGAGGAAAAACAAGAGAGCAGCAGGGATGAAGTGAAGATGTGAGAGAAAAACAACAGACCACAGCCATGCTTCCTCCTTCTGAAGCATACGGTAGTAAAATGTTACATTTCAGAATACCATCTGGCTAAGGGAGAGCCATAATATAGCAACTTGTTCCTGGTAAGGCTGAGCAGTGTTTCCCATTCATTTCCCTTACAGACTAGAAGCCCAAGATGCAGCCAAAAGAAGGCCGAGTCCTTCCACAGGACAGCCTCTCACCAGGGGAGGCCACTGTGAACCAGGAGGAAACCCCTCAGAGCATCAGAAGAAGCACTCCATCCAAGGCCTTGGACTGGTTGATGCCTCCAGACACCAGTCTCTCCACTCAGCTAGGAGACCACCCCCCCAATAGTCTACCTGCCCCCAGCAACAAAAGACCCATGTGGAGTTTGCTGGAATCAAGGCTGGACGCCATTGTCCAGCTCCGTAGTTCCCTCTTTCCTCTACAGAGAGGGAACAGGCCATCGGCCTTTGGCCTTCCCCTATGGAAGGCTTCCTCCAACTGCCATGGGACAAATGTATGGGTACCCCCCCTTCACTGTCTGTGCCAAGCTTACAGCTGGTACCCCTCTGACCTCCTGATCAAGACCGGAGCCATCATCTCACCTTCCTGGATCGGGCCAGCCTCTAATCCTACAACCACACCACTTTGGCTCCCACCCCATTGGCAGAAAGGGGTCCCACAGCACAGGCTGTCCCAATGTCCACCGGCGTCTGGCAACCACATTGTTTGGGTCATCAGGGAGGTTGAACCCCAAGCCATTGAGGCATCTGCTCCCGCCAGTGGAACTTCAACTGAGCCACAATTCAGGAAAGATGCCTCCATCCCAAGACTATCACAAGAAAAAAACATCACGGACTCCCTCTGAGTATAAACTGTCTGCTAAGACAAAGAAAAGAAAAACTCCACCAAATGAAGGGAAACCATGTAAAAAGGTTCTCAAGACAAACAGTCTGAAGGCTGTAAAAGATCTCACCCCAAGCAAGCTGTCAAAAGGAGTGACCCATAAGAAGATGATGATGAAGAGCTCACTGCATGCTGTGGTGGGGCCAAAGAAAGTGGCTGCCCTTCAGACAAATCCCGAGGAACCAAATCCTGAGAAAAAGCAGGCTCAACTTCAAAGCCGCAGGAAGGCAAAGGTGAGTGCCCCCTTATCTGGCACCAGAGGGAAAAAGAAAGAGGACAAAATGGCAAGCCAATCCATATGAGCCATCTGGCATAGCATGTGATGGAATCTACTGATGTCTTCTACTCACTGGGGAAGGACAAGCTCCCACTAGTACCACTGAACAAACTGCTCCCTCTGGCTACCTCCACTCCAGCAAAGTCACTCCCAGTGATGAGAAAATCGGGAGGACCCTTAAGTTCCATTGTCACGAATCCCAAAGATCCCTGCCCCCAAATCAGACCCACAACTGTCATTCCAATCATCATCCAAACCCATGGCATCCTCAATACTACAGTGGGGTCTCTACTTAAGAACTTAATCCGTATTGGAAGGTGGTTCTCAAGTTGAAAAGTTCTGTTGAACCTGCATTTCCCATAGGAATGCATTGAAAACCATTTAATCCGTATCTGCTCTTTTCCGTCCATAGAAACTATAGTGGAACCTCTACTTAAGAACTTAATCGGTTTTGGAATGGTGTTCTTAAGTTGAAACGTTCTTAAGTTGAAGCAAAATTTCCCATAGGAATGGACTGAAAACCAATTAATCCGTTCTGGCTGTTTTTTTGTTATGTAGAGGTGCGTTCGTACATTGAAGCATTAGTTCCCATAGGAACTAATGCAAAGCTGGTTAATACGTACTCTACCACTAGGGGGAGAATTTTTTTTAACCTAAGATGACCTAAGGTTAAAAAAAGAGCAGGAAAATTTTTTTTTCCTGTTCTTATCTTGGATTTCTGTTCTCAAGTAGAAGCAAAATTTAGCAAATGGAGCTGTTCTTAAGTTGGATTGTTCTTAAGTAGGGACGTTCTTAAGTAGAGACCCCACTGTAGTTCAAAACCAGCAGTCGGTCTCCCAGTCTTATCCCACATCTATCAAGGAAATGACCCATTCTCCCTTCTGTTTGAGTTCAGTGGGTGGGGACCCTGAGCTAGCACCTCCAGAAGGAACACTGGTCCCCTTCCTAAGCCACTCACAGCTGGCCCAAACCCATGGAGGCCCACCAAAAACACCCAGTCATCCATGGTAGTTATGCACCATCCCATGGAGCCTCCTGTTTTCCTCTATACAAAGGAGACACCTTCACCCCATGGAAAACATCACTTGGCAAATTGGAAGTCTCAGAACCAATCACCAAAGAGCAACCTCCCGTCCAGGATATGATGTCAGGCTCACAGAAAGAGGAAGGAAACAACCCACTGGACCGCAGTGGGGCAAGCGAAGTAGTTTGTGGACATTTCCATCACTTAAAGCTATCCCTGGCGTTATTAAGAAGCCAGGCACTTTGTTCTATGGACCTGGGAGGGTGGTGGTCACAGGGAATTAGGAGTGGTATTTAGTTTTACTTTTAGGTATTTGTTTTTCACATGGTAGGTAGTTATTGGCCAGTAGATAAAGATACAGATATAGATATTTGGATATACAGTATATGCAGATTTAAAATCACATATAGCTGGGCTGGACCAGTCAGGTTATGGGAACAGTTATTTTCAGATCTGTTTCTTATAGGATAGGGATTAACAAATGACATTAAATAGACAAGTATAGCCTTAATAACTTTTTGTACAGATTTTTAAAAGTCCACTTTGTAGTTTGAGAAAAAAATGTATTTTTTTTAAAAAAATGTTAAATGATACAATGACCTCGTGAAAAGGTACATACCAGCTCCTGGAGACTTCCTATAGCAGTAATGGTATCATTTGTTGCTGGCAAAGCTTTACTTGCGGGGGTGGGGGATAGAGGAATCTGGAGGGATCAGGGTTGAAAAACAGCCTTAGGAGGAGTGCATATAGCCTTAGGGTCTACACTAAAGCTGGGGGTATATATATATGAATACTGTATGACTATTTCCCCACACACACACACAGGTGGAGATAATGAGGGTTTGGCTTCATGGGGCCGGATGGTCCACTCATGATTATACTGCTACTGTGACCGCCACAGAGCCTTCCAATGGCTCCAGAGATCGCGTTCGGTGAGGCCCTCTTCAACCTAGCAGAGAGGCTTGTCATCCTGCCTCCTGCCAGGAGTGGCAAGCCTTACCTGCTCTGATGTAGGAAGAAACTATGGGCTAAGATATACATTACAGAAAATATATCACTCAAAGCCAGAGTCATGTTAGTATTCCTGGCATATGCCTCCAATAGCCTTTTATATTGCACTAGCTGTGCTAGCCAGGATTTCTGGGAGTTGTAGTCCAAGAACATCCGGGGACCACATGATTTCTCATTCCATGAAAACTCACCCCTGGACTTTTTGAGATACTTCTGTCCACAGCATCATTCTCAGTACAGAGCAGTATTCAATTATAGTAGTAATGAGATTAAAATATCCTCTAATTTTCAGTTACGCTGGGTGGGGCTCCCACGCGAATTTGTGCGTGACTCCTACCCCTGCGCAGGGTTCCACTGTGACCAGAACCTAACGCGATTGCTGCATGAAAGAGGTAGAGAGCTGCGGGCAGTGAGGCAGAGATGTGTGCACCCAGCTTAGAGGGAATCTTGAATGAGGTAATCAACATAAATTCCAAACATTTTTATCCAAAACAGGCAACAAACAACAATTCTATGACTGAAATCTTACATTTACATTCCGCTTGAGGCATTTACAGGGAGATCATGTAAGTGAGTACATTTGGGGTCTCTTTCTTGAATGTCTGAGATGTTCTGATGTAATTTATTTAATACCTGCTTTTCTTGCACAACTTCATTTCTCAACAAGTTTAGATTCTTTACCTGTATAAAAGGTACGGGGTTATTCCAGGCCACTGCATAAACCTGTGCAGCTACAATTTGCTTGACAGTGAAAAATTGGTATGAATTTTTCCACTGCTAAATTAAGCTAGAAATATTCCTAAACGGAAGATATTTTGCCTGTCTCAGCACTTGCAGGATCTGCCTTTCAAGTAACAGGGCAGAAATGAGTACCCTATAAAAGAACTTTCAAATATTTGATACAGCACAGTGAGACAGGAGTATATCCCTGAAGAAAGATTCTGGATAGATCACACAAAAGGTATCAGGTAAAAACAAAAGAAAAATAAACTCCTACAGTATGTCTAAATGGACTTGTCCATGAAAACGCACATTAAAATACGGTCTTTAAGGTGCCACAGTGTTTTTGTCTTCTTGGTTTTGCCTGATATGCTAGCACAAAATAATGCAGCTACCTCTTCTAAAACTATACATAGAAGATATTTAAGCAGAACAGGCAATGAACAAACTTAGAAACACTTGATTCCTGGCCAATTATCAGCTCCTACATTAATCTACCTCTCAGTGTTGTTAAAGATATAAAATCAAGGAAAGTTCCTTGAAAGAAAATGGGCATTAAAATGTTGATAAATAACAATAATTTTACACAAATATGGATGAATGATTTTTTTTTACCTTTTATACCTCGGAAGACTTACAACACACCACCAGCCCTGCTCTAGAGTATGCAGTTCAACAACAAAGTGAACTGTGTTTCTTGACAAAGAAATTGCACAGTATTCTAATCACAATGTATTGTGCATACAGTGGTATACAGTACCTTGTTCTCTCTCTGACTTACGCAGCACTCCTGATTTTTACAGTGATTAAGGAAATACCATGCCGGGTCCCGCCTCTGTGGAAGCATTCCTAGAACATATTTTATCACCACCTGCTCTTTGGCAGTGCTTCTCAGAACCTCCCTGCCTCTTCAGAAAAGCTAAAAAGATCTCTCTGATACAAATGGGAAGGAAGCTGATAAAAACTGAAGGAACACTTTGTAGTTCTCCTTTGTGAAACCTAAGAATCAGGAAGTCAACTCCTACAAAAGTTAAGGGAAATATCATCAGAAGTCTCTGAACAGGAAAATAAGGAAAGTTCTATTGTTCGATCTGTCTAAAGGCTCAAACAGACAGAAAACAACTTAAACTTTACATTTAACAAGTCTCCAGGTTGACTAAGGCTAATATAAACGGAATGCTACAGTATGCCTCAATCATGACAGTTAGGCAGGTCTTCACTACAATTATGGCTTTATCTTCCCAAAAGGCCTTCATACCATTCATACTTCGAAGAATCTCAGGAAGGCAACACAAATTACTTCATATATTCTCCAGTCCCATCCCCCAAGTCTGGATGAGGAGAAACAGAATAACCAATTGACTCATGAGAATCAACATAGGAGATCAACAATTACATGTCCCAAAGAAAAGGAAAGTACACATGCGTAACATGAATAATAATAATTTCATCTCAGAGTATTTCTCGGTGTCCTAGTAGCCACCAGAGTAGCCTGCAAAAGGCCTTTTTGTATGTGAAACAACACAAAGACAAACCAACAGCAGGGGTGAGATACAATCAGAACTGTGATGAGTGATCAAGTGATGCACATAAATGCACAAGTGAGCTGTTGTCACAGATCACTCATCATAAACATAATGATCATACTTCCCACTGCCGTTAGTGCACACATTCAGTCACAATATCACTTGTTTACTACCACAAGATATGAAATCAAACAATGTTCATGTGCATTTGAATTGGGTAGACATTCCTGTACTGTACTTATAATTCTAATTACCGATATCCCTGAATTTCCCTGAGCCTAGCTAAGGACAAATTTCAGTAGCTCTTAATAGCTAGACTTTAAAAAGGAGACCAACCAATGTCCACTGGATGGTCGTCTGGCTCAGATAAAAATCTGAGTCAGGGAAGGATTCCCCACCCCACCCCCGCATTATGTCCCCGTTGGTCCTCCCTGTCTCCAAAGGAGGCTCTCCACCCTTTCCTTCACTCACAAGCAATGTTTATGACAATTAAAATGGTGCAAAACAGGACAGAAAGAGCTTCCCCTTTTCCTCTTCTTTCCTGCCTTAAGTGTTACAAGGCAATATTTCATAAATTATTTCATTAATTTATATGCCACTCCATTAGGGCAATGAACTATTCTTGGCAGTTTAACAAATGATAAAATCAGACAAACAATAACAAAAACAACAGTGAAAATCATAAAAATCCAATCAAGTCATGCATCAGAACATGTAAAAAAAACCAAACACAGATTGTTACACATTTTTGTTTACAAAAAGTTAAGAATAGAAATGTACAAAGTTATAAGATTTTTAGAAGTGGACAAAATTCAGTATTACAAACTTCAGGCATGCTATTTATTTTGTATTTTCCTACCAGAGGAACGAATTCTGTGGTTACCCAATCAAACGTCAGAGGCCATTTACAAAAAGTCTTTAATGAGGCACATCAAAACTTAAATGCAGACCAAGGGTGGTGCAAGTTCTGATGCCCTGAAGTGTAAGAGAGATGAAAAGGAGTGAAGGGGGGAAAGGAGAAAGTAAAAAAGCACTCTCTTCTACCACTGCTAAGTAAAGAAGAAGGGTAGAAAAGGTGCTTTGAGGGTTCTGGTGATTGTTGCAAAGTGGAGGAGTTATTTCCATTTTCTGGGTTCCTCTTATCAATATAGGAAATTAACATGTTTCCTGATTTCTTTTACTACTTGCTTTCAGAAATTCAAATTGTATTATTCCAGTACCTGAAATTAAACTCTTACCTTCAGAGCAAATGACCTTTTGCAAATGGCACACTGCACGAGAGTATGATTTATTTAATTCTTTTTAATGATAGCAAATACATAAATCCAACTACAGAATGAGTACTTCTGATCTCTTAATTATTGTTGGGAATTGGGAACATGCAGAGCTGTAACCAGCAATTTTGGCACCCTGGGGCTAGCAGTACAAAATGCACCCCCAAATCAGCTTTGTAATTCATGATGTGAAAATAACACAAGAAGCTATTACAGTGGACCCTCGACTTACAGACTTACAGACATTTCGAGTTACAGACTTCTCTGGCCGCAAAATTTAGATTCGACTTGCAGCCGGAGAATCGACTTACAGACCAGAAAAAAACCAAAATGGAACAAAAATAGAATAAAAACTGCCAGTTATGGGATTAATTGGTTTTCAATGCATTGTAGGTCAATGGAGATTCGACCTACAGACTTTTCGACTTGCAGCCACCGTTCCAATACGGATTAATTCTGTAAGTAGAGGGTCCACTGTATAGCACTGAAGACTGTGCTAGCACCAGCTCTCTTCCACTGGGGATCAGCAGAACCCTCAGACTCACCCCCCAAAAAAATTCAAAATTGTTTTTATACAATATTAAATACTTCTCTCTTCTCTAAATAATACTATACATAAAAATAAACTATACACGTATAGCTTAGCATACCATGTATAAGTAATAAGGTGACTTTCTGTACCATTCAACTCAAAGATCTGGCTTACGGAACCCCAGGCAGACCTTTCCTCCACTGCCTCAGCAGTCCTGGTATACAGACCACATTTCCTCTGCTCTCCTCTGGAGGCCTGGTCTGTTCCTGTCTTTTGCTAATGCATGAAAATTTCAGGATCCAAATAATGAATCCATGCTTTAAAATACAGACTAGGACTATGCGATCAGGTGTTTGCTTTTTTTTTTTAAAAAAAAAAAACACCCTGCAGTATGAACTAATATTTCCATTTCCAGTAAGCATTTCCAGTCGATGACTCAAAAGTGCATGACTGCACAGCAATAAATATTTAATCAGATCTTTAATCCTTCATTCTAACAAGGCGATAAATGGCAGAACATCATTTATCGACTTAAAATTATCACAGAAATAGATCACTATCAAATTCAACTATGTTATACACCTCTACACAAGTTGGCTCACAACAACTTCCACCCTCTATTTAAGCACAACTGAAATGAAAGAGGCGTGTGCAAGAGCACAACATATACTTGTGCATTTTTCAATCATTTCAACAGGGCTTGCACAAGAGGGATGTCCCCACAAACCACTGGACCACTAACTGTCTCATGGGGGAGTGGAGTGGCGAGTTCAACATTCCCGTAAGGCCTCTAATGTTCTCTTCTTTCCTTTACTGTTCCGTGCAAAATTAACCTTTCTTTTTCACTCAACAGTGAACTTTTTAAAAACACGGTGATACCGGGTGATGCACAGTCACAATTTTAGAATAAGCAAGACTTTTTGCCCACATTCTCCACCACGGTAGCCCCTGTATCTATTAAAAATGAAACGGTTTGCTTTCCCACTCCTACCATGGGGTCTCCCGGTAGGAGGTAGAAGAGCTTGGGGCCTCATCAGGCATCAGTGTCTTCCCTTCTAATAGTTATTTCAACAACAACAACAACAAAGTCCCTCCACAAACTTGTAATAATCACTCTCTATTCTTTTGGCTGGAATAGCTCAGTGGGTTGGGTATCTGGCTGTGGAGTCAGAGGTTGGGAGTTTGATTCTCCAGTGTGCCTCTTGGGAGAAGAGTCAGCCTGTACAGCCCTGGGTAAGCGGCACAGTCCCAAGGCACCCCAAGAAGAAAGGTCTCTTTTAAACCACTTCTGAGTTTTCTCTACCTGAAAACCCTGAAAGGGGTCACCATAAGTCAGAATTGACTTAATGGGACATGGTTATTATAATACTCTTTTGTTAACACAACTACCTCCTTTTTAAAGTACATGTGCCTCTTATATTTGGTTTCCTTTCCTGCTTCCCCCATCTCCAGTGATGACTCCAGGCAAGATGCCGTGGGGCAGGAACTCCTCAAGAAGCCCCACCTACTTACTACTGCTGCCCATTCACCTGCCTTGTCCTTCCATCAATCAGTGCCACAGGAACAGGGCAAGGTGAACGGAGTCTGTTGCTCTTCCTGTCCTCCTAGTCATTCCTGCCACTGCCCACTCACTTGGGAAAAGCAGCTGAACAGGCAGAAGTAATACAGAACTGCCATAGTCCCCAACTGGCCAGGGTTTGCCTGGATTCTAGACATGCCACCTGATGCCAGTTTGGACCATGGACCAACCCACATCCTCACTTTTCTTAGTGGGCAGGTGAATAAGCCCCTAGCCACCTAGAGTGGTCCTCACTGACCAGATAGACGGGGTATAAATTAAATAAATAATAATAATATTAATAATAATAATTGTAGAACCCAGGATACGACGCAAAACTTTCAGGCACTGTTCTGCTCAGCTGCTTTGTGATAAATTGCACTAATTCTTTTCAGTGGATTTAGCCAATGAGGGAAACCACTGGCAGTCATTCTGACTGACATTTCAACACTTTACTGGGTGAAATGACCCTAGACTTGTAATGCAAAATGACCCATCATCTACCACGTTCTTGGAAGATGTTTGCAATTTTGAGAAACTGGGGCCTGTTTGAAGACAGAAGCTTGTTTTGCAGTTATTAAAGTCATCTAAACTGTTGTTGCTGCTGTGTGCTGTCAAGGTGCCTCTGACTTATGGCAAGCCTATGAATGAGCAATCTCCAAAATGTTCTGTCCTCAACTGTCCAACTCAGCTCTTGCGGACTCGAACCATGGTCTCTTTTAGGTAGTCATTCCATCTTGTATTTGGTCTTCCTCTTTTCCTGTAGAGCCTACTTGCCAGCAAGGCTTCAACTCCCAGTATTCTCAGGGTCACTGACTTCCTGTCCACTGGGCTCTAGAGAGGGCATTTCCCCAAAAACATCTAGGAAGGACCACAGCCATTTTCTTTCTTCCTTTCCCAAAAGTAAGAACAGGGAGTGAAAGACTAAGAAGCCAATGAAGCCTCAGGCCCTGCTCTAAGTGAATGGAAATGGAGGTGTCTGCAGGTGTGTACTTGTGAGCTGGAACTCCCAAAATTCTGCCTGGTGATTTTCTTAGAGAATTCTCAGAGTGAGAGCTAAAAAACAACACACACACCAAA
Source organism: Pogona vitticeps (assembly GCF_051106095.1). Lineage (NCBI taxonomy): Eukaryota > Metazoa > Chordata > Lepidosauria > Squamata > Agamidae > Pogona > Pogona vitticeps. The sequence continues at coordinate 198,186,710 of NC_135784.1, forward strand.
ATACACCTCTATAGACCACCATTTATTAAAAGCAGGAACCTATCTTGTGGAACATTACTTTAGTGAACATCTGCCAGCCTGTTCCACCGAAGTTTTACAAAAGCTTTGTTCTCTAATTCTGAGTATGTATGGATTAGTGCACTCTTTGCTTATATTTTTTTCCCCCTAAAATTGGCTGTGGTTTCTGGGTATGGTTGCTGGTTTTAGACTGAAGTTGTATGTTTTGTTATTAAAGTCTTCTAGTCTAAACTGTAATTTACTGAAAGAGCTCTGCAGCGGAATGCTGCAATGATTGAGGACGTAAAAAACCCCCAACTTGGATTCTGTAGCTCTTTTAGTAGCTGGCTGAAACAGCCCCACAGTTTAGGTATTTGGCTGTAGAGCCAGAGGTTGGGAGTTCGACTCCCCACTGCTCCTCCTGGGAGAAGAGCTAGCCTATGTAGCTGTGGGCAAGCTGCACAGTCCCAGGACAACCCCAGAAGAACGGAATGGTAAACTACTTCTGTGCATTTTCTACAAGCCTAGAAAATCCTGGAAAGGGTTGCTTTAAGTTGGAATTGACCTGACAGAGCAATTATTATTAAGCTCTTTTGGCATGGATGACTACCTGAAACCCAACTCCTGTATAGTGCAATTTCAATTTAATTTCCCAGCCAGGAAACTAGTAATAACCAGCACTTGGATTAATAACTGTTATGCCAGCTAGCCAGAGATTTCAGAAGCGATGAATAATAACTTCTACATTCAGATGTACGTTCTATTTCCACTTGCAGTTTCTAAAACAAAAAATAGCAAACAACTCTCTGGACGTTCTTGGATATCTGAGACCGCAAGGCAGAAAAGTACAGAATTCCATGAAAATAATGGGCAGGTCCTGACCTTTTAACATCTAAGTCAATGGTCTTAAAAACCCAGTCTTGGGTCCTCAGATGTTCTTGGGACTAAAACTCTCAGATGTCTGCATCACCAGCTGTGCTGGCCAGGATTTATGGGCATTGTAGTCCAAAAATATCTGGGGACCCAAGGTTGGGAACCACTGATCTAAGCCAATTAGGCAGGATAAGCTGCAACACCTAACAAATAAGTACTAATGTTCTCAGTGACAGGCATCTGCATAAGGCTAGGTTTTCCAAGGCTCAGAAACAACTGGATCTAGAATTTCTCTACAGGCAAAAATCCTCAAAAATAAAACTATCTGGATCTCCCATTCTGAACACACCAGCATATTCACAGCTCAAGCAAGAACATTATCCCTCCAGGCCACAGAGAGGACATCAGTGCCACAGACCCAAAGATGATTGCAACATTTGGTAAACATGTAGAAATACTTTTTTACTTATGCCTCTAGCATTTGCTTGCTTTGAAATTGTGCCTGCCCACTGCAAAATAAATATGTTGCAACTGGTGACAGTTCTTTCAACTTTGATCTCTGCTTTACCTTTGCAACCGAATTTATTCCTATTCTATTTACACATATTTCTATGAGATGCGTTGCCATCTGCTTCTCTATGCTTTATCTGCTCTAACTCCCAAGCTTCCATGGTTGCTGGATTCCATTAAGTGACCGTGCCCACATGTTTACATCTACTTGAACTGCTTTGAAAGCATCTGTGCAAAGGTACCAACAGAGTACTGGAAAACGACTGAGAAGGAAAGCAACAAGGAATGAACCACCACTCAGTGAAGAGGGAAGGCAGTGAACCTAGTGACCTGTAGATACTTCGACAGTTCTCATAATCCCACGCTATCTGGGGCTCCAGCGAGTTTCAAACGAACCTCTCAAGAGCACCAGATTGCTTGTCCCATGGGGACTACAATTCAACTTGCTCTGGAATGTTTTCAGGTAGCAGATCTGGAAGGAAACATCCACTTGTCACCTTAGAAAGTGTTGCTACCCTGAACAGCCAACACTGGGCTAGTTAATAAGCCCAACTATCTCAGTATAATATGGTATGGCTTGACTCGGCATAATATAGTCTATGTGCCCAGTTTTAGCATGATGAATTTGTAGAAATGTCTATAGCTTTGTTCTGGCGTTATTGAAGCATGTGGAGCTCACACAGGTTGAGGGGAGTGTTCAAGCCCTGCCTCAATCGTTACGTGAACATGGTGTGCACAGGGAAGCTGCTCCATTCCCTTCGATTCCTGGCTCATGAGGGCAGCCTACACTTACAAAGCAGCCTCCTGCCTCTTCACGATGATGATGTCACATGCTGAAAGTGATGACAGAGGGGGAATGGGGTTACAATGCAGGTGGGCAAGCACCCTACGCTCAGGTGGCACCTAAATAAAGCTTATACAACTACCAGTAATGAGAGTGCAATAAAGAAATGTCACAATTGTCTTGCAGAAATGCCCGGTCTGGATAGAGAAGTTTGAAATGCTGCACAAGTTAGTTATATTCGTTAAGAAAGTGTTGGAACTCCTGTATCTTGGCCGAAAGTCTCGGCTATGCCATGAGGCAAGCTGTCTTTGAAAACAAAAAAGGAGTATTCAAAGGGAGTTATGACAGGGTAGCCTTCCCTGCCCCCCAGTGATATTCTAGGGACTCATTATGTTCCTTGGAAGCTTATCGGAAGTTTCTCAATGAGAAGATCAGAAAAGAGGAGCCTGCTTAGGCGAAGGACACCTTGTTTGCTCACTGTCAAGTAATCCTTGCAATGCTTCTGCTGCACGCAGCCCCAGGGGAGTACTAAGCAAACTACAGAGGGCACATTTTCAGTGCTCATGAAGCGGTGGTGAGATTCAACAGGCCTAATTAAAGAAAGGAGAGAGGACATCCGTGCAGGAACAAAGATACTGAGCATGAGACAGACTTCTGAGTTATACTGGAAATGTTGAGGTTAATTATTCTTTTTCAGGACCACACTCAAGGTAAAATTAAATACAACCCAGTGAATAATTCTAAATCAGAATTAAAAACCTTCAAGTACTGTAAAACATTGGTTATATTGTGAAAACAAATGTCAAAAAACAACATGCAAGAGATCTATGTTTTTCAGGTATGAGTTTCTGTAACGATCTTACTGGCATAACTGTACCTAGATTTTATGTGATTTTTCTCCTGCAGAAAAGTTTTAAGGATTGCACCTAAAGAGGTCCTCTTGTACAACAAACCCTAGCCATCGTACTGCGTGAACTAAGCAGGGAAAGCAGAACTACTGTAACTCCTCCCATCCCCACACCTGCAAAAAAGAGCCCCTCCTGCAAGGCATTGGAGTTCCAAGACAAATATGTAGCGGTTTCTCAGCAGCTGAGTCTCTGTGGAAAGGATAGGATTTAACAAAGATTAAAATGGGAAGATTTACAGAAACAGTGCAGAGGCAGAAAGTCTGTTTTTTAACAAAGTGGAAAAGAAGACGATATATACACAAGTCTTTGCCTAACATTGCTTTCTGGGTCCTGGTGAGCCAGTGATGAAACCTTCCAGAACTCCAGATTGTGACACACTTATTTATCCATTTCATAATCACCAAAAAAAAAAAAAAAAAAAACCACACTGGGGCCACTGGACCATGAAAGCTTCTTCTCCTCAAATATAAGAATGGTTTGAGAAATTCAGAGTTTCTCAAGAACCAGGTGCTACAATAATGAACCTGCTCCTCCAAAGATGTCTCAGATTCAAAGACTTTCTTTGCCATTACAAAAGATTGCACACGCTGCTCTAATATAAAATGTGAACTGATTGAAACACGTCTCTTCTGTTCTCAACAGACTGCTGACGCAAAAAAATTATACACAATAATGTGATAGGCAGACCTATCCCTAAAATGTCTGGAGGTTCACACCTTTGAAAAAAAAATCCCTTAACACAGTGTCAGTACTGACTCAAGCAGTTAGGAGCACTTTGCATATGACTCAGGCTAAACTGCAGCACAAACAAACCCAGTTTCCCCGAGTGCTTTATCTGAGGGATTAAAATATCTTCTCTCTTTTATAGATCTGAAAACACAATCACTATCTGTTGTCTACTCTTGACACAATTGCAGCAAGTCATGCTGGCTTTCAGCAGCCCTGTTGTAAAGCAGCTGAGTCACCAGGGATTTGTTCTGCTGCAGAGAAAAGGGCAAAAACATCGGACAGTGACCTCTCCCCTCTTTTTTTTTTAGTCCCAAACTAGACTGCCTTTAAGAGGGAGCATTACCCAGCAACTCTAAACAATATGGCTGAAAAGTTCTGAATTCAGAGGTAACTCAGCCAACAATCCCCACCTAAAACTAGCCACACCTATATTTTGTCCAACCAAAAAACAAACAAACAAACAAAAACAAAAAACAGAGGTGCTAATCAAAGGGAAGAGCTGACAAGCCTGCAATGTCCAGCTCTGGTTCCCAAGCTCAGACATTGTACCTGCCTGAAGAAAAGTATCACAGCTTTGCTTTATGACCTAGGTCCCTTGGCAAAAATAAACAAAAAGGCTGATGTTCAGTCTCTGATGTGAGAAATGAATACGGGCAGTAGCCTAGCCAGAAGGAGTATTACTAAATAACTTCCTTCCAGGCTCCAACACACTGCATGCAAACAGTGTGAAATCTGGAAAGCTGTGTAATGCACACTGAAGCTGGACACGTATGGATATGTCAATTGACTAGATGGGCGGGGTATAAATGCAATCAATCAGTCAGTCAGTCAGTCAGTCAGTCAGTCAGTCAGTAACATGCACCCACATTAAGAAACTGTTTCTTATTTCAGATCCCATCTTATTTCAGATCCCATCATGGGAGCCTGGCTGCATCCCATTTTACAGCACTTACATCAGCATACTCATCTTGAGGGAGGAGCTTAGCAGAAAGAGAAAGTGTGATTACTAGAATGGGAAGCCCTGTGTTCCAATCCTGACTCAATGGTGACATTCACAAGGTGGCTCTGGGAGAGTCATGGTCTCTCCCCCCCCCCCCAAAATGGCTGTGAGAACAAAATACAAGGTAAACCTCAAGAGATAATTTGGCAAAGAAGGATGGTTTCAGATTTAATAGTTAAAGAGAAGGTCTATGCCCTGGGAAGGGAAGGAAGTCTCCTGCAGTGGTCCTGAGAAACTCATAATTTTGTCTGCAGGAGGATGTTTGCCTGCTATTGTCACAAGACAGCCAGGACAAGACTTTCTCAATACTGTACATGCTCCACCCTCAGCCTATTCTCTATCCCGGGTCTTCTCTAAGGCCACTAAACTGTGGGTGGCACTATACCATCTACTAGACACACCAGCCCTCATTCACACAAGCACAACAATAAATTAAAGAAGATTAAAACGGGAAGATTTACAGATGACAACTGATCTGCAGTGATTTAATATCAGAGAGAGAACTTTCATGCCTCATTGAACAGAGAGCCCTTTCCAGCAGAACTGGGTTTCCTGCAACCAGACAAGCCAACGCTTAGCCACGCACGTGGGAATGAGCCATCATCGACAACACCGCAGGCGCCTGCTCCCAAGTCCTTTCAAACACACGGAAATCGGTCCCCCGAGCGGCCACCAAAGAGTGCCCAGGAAGCAAGTGCCTGGCACGCACGTGCGAACCTGTGCAGGCAAGGGTCACACGTGCTCGGGCGAACCAGACCGAGGGGCTTTTTAACCCTCTTGGCGCAAACGTGTCACAGGCCGGTGACTTACTTTCTCCTTCTTCGCGCAGGAGGCGCCGCCACCGCCGCCGCCCTCCGCTGGCTCCGCGCACTTGTTGAGCTTCTTCTGACCGGGCCCGGCGCTTCCCGGAGGGCTCCAGGTGATGGGCCCGCCGCCGCCGGCGCCGGCGCCACTACCCGCTTTGCAGGCTTCGTTGCTCTCTATTTTGATCAGCCGGTGCTTGGGAGAGATGTACTTGACGGCCGCGCTCTCCGGCGGGGTGGCGGCTCGCCGCTCGCTCTGGCTGCGGAAGAGCTGAGGCGACGCGGAGGCGACCGAGGTGACAGTGGAGGAGGACGACGAGGCGGCGGCGCTGCTGCTGCTGTGGTTGCTGCCGCCGCCGCCTCCACTGCTGCCTCCGCCGGTGCTGCTGCTGCTGCCGCTGCTGCTGCCGCCGCCGCAGCAGGACGGGGACGAGAAGGGCTTGGGGCCGCCGGGCTCGGCCAGCAGCTCCTCGGGCGCGCAGTACTCGGCGCGGCAGAGCGCCCGGAGCTTGCGCAGCGACGAGCCGGGCCCGCTGTAAGGGTCCTCGAAGTCGCGCTCCTTCTGCGCGCGGTAGGCGCGGAGCAGGTCGCTGGTGTCGTGGCGGGGGAAGCAGGGCGACGTGTGGTGGTGGTGGTGGTGGTGGTGATGGTTGTGGTTGTGGTGCCCTCCGCCTCCCGCTACCGCCGTCCCGTTGCGCTTGTCCCGATAGTCCGGCCGGGGCGGCTGCGGGGGGCTCTTGGTCTTGTTATTCCCCAGGCTGAAGTACTTGTTCAGCCATTTGGCCATGACGGCGCCGCGAGGAGGAGGAAGGAGGAGGAGGAGGAGGAGGAGGGCGCCCGCCCGCCCGCCCGCCTCCTAAGGGGCTCCGCCGGCGCCCATGAAGACCCGCCGGACTGCGCTGCTGCTGCTGGTGGTGGTGGTGCTTCGCCGCCGCCGCCGCCTCCTCTACCGCCGGGCGCTCCCTCGGCTCTCCTCCGCCTCGGACGGCTGCCACAGCCGCTCCAGTCCCTCCATGGGACCCGGCGCCCCTGCCCCGCCACCAACTTTTCCTCACGAGGCGCTTTTGCGCGCTCGCCGGGCGCGCGGGGGAAAAGCCCTCTCTCTCCCGCCGACCCTCCCGGCGGGCTTCGTCAGCTCGGCTCGGCTCGGCTCAAAGGCGCCGCTTTCCTGCCTCCCCTGAACTTTGCCGAGTTGCCAGCAGGACCTGACGCACGCAGGCTTGGGGTGACGGCAGCTCCTCCTCCGCGCTTCGGCTCCTCCCTGGCGCCCTGCCCTTCCCTTCCCTTCCCTCCTCTCGGCGGCCGTGCCCGGGCTGCCCTAGCCAGGCTTCCGAGGAGACGCTTTGCCAGTGCTCGCCGCCGCCGCCGCCTCCCGCGCCTCTCCAGCGCTCGCTCGCTCGCTCGCTGGCTGCCGGTAGCCGGGCTGGAGCTCAGCCGTCGCACCGGCGGGGAGGCGCCTGTGCGCCGAGAGTCCCTCCGCCCTCCTCACGGCGGCGGGGATGGGAAGAGGCCGGACCAATGAGCGGCGCGGGTGCGCTTGGCCTCCCGGCAGTCGCGTTGCTCCGTCGCTATTGTGAGAGAGGGATTTCCAGCAGATCCCCAAAAAAGGGGGCCGGCGCCCCGCGCCCACGCCGACGGCCGCTCAGTCTTTGTCGGGCGGAGCCTCCGTCCCCGAACTGGAAAGACTCGCGACGGAGAAGCAGCACAGGATAGGAGTCTTGCCTGTTCAGTTATCTCTCTCTCACACACACGCACACAGAGGCCACCTGTGTCACCCTCCCCACCCCACCCCACCCGGTGAGCGCTCGAGCCTTTCTACCGCTCCTGATGCGCACGTGTGAAAGGTAGACTTGCCAGGTTGCACCCACGAGTTGGGGGCGTTTAACGCAGTAGACGGCCCTGCGGGAGGAGGGATGTTCCGCCACCGCACCTGTTAAACATCCTGTGCCTTTCTGTGCCACTGGTAAAGGGAGGCGATCTAAAGGGCAGATTTTAATCTTCCACCCCTTTCGGTTACCTCAGAACTGCACATCTCTGGGAACCACGAACTACGCAAGTGCCACTTTGACCAAGCGAACAGGCACCTGCGCTGCTCCTTGAGGTAATTCTTCCTTCCCTGTAAGTGTGGGCAGCTGTCACAGGGCTGGTTTATTTTCATTTTCTTGCCCCTTCTGGACCTCCCGTGAAGTTAGCAGAAAGGGAACCAAGCCTTGCTTTGGAGGGACTGGCTGGCTAATGGTCCCTCATCACCTTGGGCAACCTCCTCTCAGCCTGTGATCCCATCTTCTGTCTGTGAAATGGGGGGTCACAGCGAACAGGCAACTTCACAAAGTTGTGGTAAAAACAAAAAGATAGCTGGGATGCGAATCGGTGTGTACAGTAAACTGTCACGAAAAATGCATGTGACGTGACATTTGCCTTTTCTACATAAACCCAGCCTGACTCCAGGCCATGGTTGAAGGTTCAAGAAGCAGCCTACTGTGAATGGATGTCCTGTGAAATGTGCAGGACTTAATACCCTCCTGATCTACAAACCACAGGCATAGCCATAAGGAAAAAGATGACAGTTCATTTAGAATAAACAAGGAATTGCCATTATTCCAGTGACTGCTTGGTCTTCAGTACAGTATGTTCTTACGTTAGTTTATCCAGTTAAGGAGAACATGGGCATCCACAGAACATTCAGAACACGGGGAACATGCCTCATATTGAGCCAGGCTGCTGGTTCAGTTATCCTCAGGATTCATCTGTGAGCCTCCAGGGTTCTCAGAAAGCAGTTTTCCCAACTGTAACCAAGGACGCCAAAGAATGAACATGGGAGCTTCTGCCTGCAGAGTACATACCCTGCCACTGAGCTGTGACTCTCCCCATTATAATTTGCCCAGGATAGCAAAAACAGAAACATAACCCTTTTACAGACATACCTGCTGTACTTACATTGGTGTTTTTCAGGATTTATAAAGAGAAAAGCAGCAAGGAGCTCTGTAAACACACAATCACAGCTGTCCAAACGCAGTTTTCCGCTACATCTCTCTCTCTCTCTCTCTCTCTCTCTCTCTCTCTCTCTCTCTCTAGCTTTAGGGATACATTATCTCTTTTTCACTCTTCATGTTCAGCAGGACCCACTGACATACACCTGGCAGATGGCATTAATCATCCCTCAGAGTGGCACTCCTAAAGGAATGACAGCAAATCAAATTTGGCTGGGAAGTGACAGTTCCATCTGCAATGGCCATTGAACCGGGGGATGAAACTGAACAGCAAAGGGGCCTGTAGAGCTTTTCAGGGATGGACTCTGATGGGAGGGAGAAGACTGCAGACAGCCAGGCTTAAAAGAAACTCTACTCATGTCCCATTGGTAGAAACAAGATAGGTGGGAAGGGAAGGAAGATGAGAATGAAAAGGAAAAAAAAGATCAGTGGAACAGTTGTCAAAAAAACAGATCCAGAAGTGGAATAATAATTTGCAGACAAGAAAGACACTTAAATGGATTTCCAGATGCTACCTCTCACTTTTCCTATCCCCCCCACCTTTATAAGAATGCTTTTTGGATCCTAATAGACACCTCCTATTTCATTTGCAGATGACCTTTCCTCCTTTTCTTTTGCAGCCTGATTCTGGCCAGTATCTTGAAAAGCACACTGAGTTTTACTCAGTGATAATTCCATATGGGCTCACTTTTTATGGATGTTCAGACCTCTGTCATTCAAACTCTGTCATGCCGCTTTTCAGATTGCTTTTTCCTCTCACACATACAATGCACTGCAGCATCTCTAACAATGTTGTTTGCCTTTTAGGGTTAATGTCACCTCAATCGGAGCTGCCTCTTTTTCCTTCCCATCATTCCCCGGGGCTTCTCTGTCCCTGACAATGAAATGATCGAGAGCTCTTCTTGATGGAATGAAGCTCATGCTGCTGAGATAATGCTCCTCCATGGTGTGCTAAGGCAGCATTAAGACTTCATGAAACACAACTGAAAACCAAAAAGGCATACATGTTTAAAGCCAAAGTGAAAGCAGCACGGCTATAAAACAAATGAGAACCCAATATAGATACAAAGAGTCTGGGGAAAGGATGTGAACTGTGCCACAATCCATTCCAAACTCTTGGGCTAGAATCATTTTGGGAGAAACTGTGCATGGAAGAGTAATCATGAAAGCAGTTCCTTTCTTTGGCTGAAGTCCAATGTATGACTGAGCACTGGTCATGGAATTGGTTGTGCAACCAATAGCTTAACTGATGACATGATGAATGCCCCACCAAAGAGAGGAACCTCTTGCATGACTGCCTTCCCATGTGTTGATTTTCCCAACAGGATTCTGGCCTTGAGCAGCAAAGAGTGACCTCTTAGAACTACAGCTGCATGAGTGGTATTCCAACCTATGTTTCTCCAAGGTATTGTTTGCTCAGGAGTTGTGCTCTTTTGAGTCTAAGATCCAAATATGCTTTGGGTATTTTTTTATATCCATCCCCTGCAGAAATAGAGGGCACAGATCCTACCCAAGAAGTGTATGCACAAGGGCCACAATGTAAATGGAGTATTAAAATAGGTAATAAGAGATCACAATGTGAACTAATTAGCAGTTGCTAATAAAAGACCTTTCCACTTGGATTCTGGATCATGGTGCTGTGGGTAACACAATTTGTCTTACTTTGAATAAGTTCATACAAATAGCTTTTGGCTATAGATTGGCAAATAGAAGGGGAAGATATGGAGGCAGTGACAGATTTCATTTTCTTGGGCTCCATGATCACTGCAGATGGTGAGAATACTTTGGCCATCTCATGAGAAGAGAAGACTCCCTGGAAAAGACGCTGATGTTAGGAAAGTGTGAAGTCATGAGGAGAAGAGGACAACAGAGGATGAGTTGGTTGGACAGTGTCATCGAAGCTACCAGCATGAATTTGACCAAACCCCGGGAGGCAGTGGAAGACAGGAGGGCCTGGAGTGCTCTGGTCCATGGGGTCACAAAGAGTCGGACACAACTAAATGACTAAACAACAAGAAATAGATAGTTATGCTCTCTGGCCATCTGCACTGCGCTTAGGTCCCACTCAGTGCAGCACAAATGCACAGGGCTGTATGAGTGGTGCTGGCATAACAGCTTGGCAGCTTTAAGAGTCTTGAGAAAAACAACTGGTTTTGTTAAAGCATAAGCTTCTGTAGTGTAAAGTCTGCTTCATCACATGCATCACTATGCCACAATAAAACTGGCTAGTCCTTAACGTGTCGGAACTGCTCTTTCTTTTATATAAGAAAATACAACCAAATCTCGAAAAAGAATTATTTTAATACAAAGAACAGAAACAGTTTTGTGTCAGTGCAAAACCTAGAATACATTGCAGGACTGTGGGCAGTGATTGTTTTCAGATGTTTTATGTGCGTTGCTGGGGCTCAGCTACACAATCAGCGCACCACAAAAGTGGCAATGAAAATACTCCCATCCCACCTCCCAAGTAAGCTTTCCATCATCACATTCAGGATTACCTGCTTTCTCTCTTGAGTTCAGGACTTTGTGTGCTTCCTCATCCCAGCTGGCAGCCGCCAGAAATACAGAGCTGAGGCAGAGAGATTCACAATATGGCTATCTTATAGATTGCACCTTTCTACTGTGCTTCTGCTTCAGTAATGCTGGACCGAAAAAAAAGTAGGGAGAAGGAGATCTTCCTTTTCCCTTGGAGCCTCATTAGATGTAGTGGTGGCTCTGGGAAAGCCACCCCCACCCCACCTCCGGGTGGCTTGGTGTTGGAAGCTGATTTGTGGGTCATTGGTTGGATGGGCATTTGGAGAGTAATGGAGGATTTGGATGTGAATTTTGTCAGCTTCTGACCAGACACTGTTGTGTTCCCAGTAACCTGTTGGGATCCAGTGTAGCTAAAAAGCAAGCTCTGAATAAATCAAGCTGTTTCCTCTGCTGCAGGGGAATACATCTTGGTTTGTCCAAAGATGGGGAAAGTTAATTTTTGGACCACTATCTCAAAAACCTAACACTTCTCACCTGTAGGTTTACCAGACAATCCAGTCGTTGGAAAGGTTACCTGTATCTGTGAGATGTACGCTGTAATCACGGTCATGCTTACCTTGGCCACTAGGAGGAGTTTTGTAGAGATGCTTGATTCTGCGTCTACAATCATGGAGTGCCTGGATGTGGAGGGACAGAAAGGGTAGCTTTGCTCTAGAATGCATTGTTTGTGACTTTTTTAAAGAAAGAGATAGCACATGCTAATTTAGTTAAAATAAACAGATAAATCACATTCAATCAATCAATCAATCAATCAATCAATCAATCAATCAATCAATCAAAACTCTTAACGGGGTAACCCCAGTAGGTTTGGTGTACCTCCCTAGATGCAGAAGTTCAAACATAGTTACAGAGAAGACCTTGCTCCAGATTCTAGCCAGTTACTTTATAGGAAAATGGGATGTGGAACAAAGCTTTTTGATGCAGGAGAATAATCAAGAACATTCTGGATATAAGACATTGCATAAAGAAGGAAAGGAAAACATTTGGATTGATGCCATCTATTCACACACACCCCAGACAGCCACAACCAAGTACAAAATAGTAGTGAGGGTGGGCTCAGATGCAAAATGTTGGCTCAGAAAGTGAAGCTGACTACCTTTGCACCGCATAAACCATATTGGTTGATAATCTGCATATACAAGTAGATGTCTTTCCACATCATTATAGATCACAAATTCGAATGTCCTATTTTGGATTTTAAAATACCATTTTGGCTGTTGCTGTTATAGAACCACTGTAAATTAGAAATCCTTGCACATCCACTTGTGTCATAAAGTGTGCATGTAGGGACTGCTTAAATTGGAAAAATAAATATATTGAGGTTTAGTGGGATGGGGAGAATGCATTTTGCTTTCTGTCTAATCAGTAAATAAGTAATTGAGTTAAATCTGCAGTAGCTGAAATTTCCAGTGTTCTTTCCTGTTTAATGCAATGTCTTTTTCTTCAAGATCAGCCTCACAGAACAGTCATAGTAGGACTTCCAGGTATAAGGATTGCAGCCTCAAGTCTTCCTGAAAATTTGTTTTACACTACATTAGGCCTTCAAGCCCCTTCACGGATTGCTGCCTTGTCGTGGCGAAGGGGCTTGAGTAACTCAGAGAAGCTATGGGCTATATGCCGTGCAGGGACACCCAAGACTGACAGTCATAGTGGAGAGTTCCGACTAAACGCAATCCACCTGGAGTAGGAACTGGCAATGCCACTCCAGTATCTTTGCCAAGAACGCCCCATGATCAGAAACAAAAGGCTAAAAGATATGACGCTGGAAGATGGGCCCCTCAGGTCGGAAGGCGTCCAACATGCTACTGAGGAAGAGTGGAGGACAAGTACAAGTAGTTCCAGAGCTAATGAAGTGGTTGGGCCAAAGCCAAAAGGACACTCAGCTGTGGACGTGCCTGGAAGTGAAAGGAAAGTCCAATGCTGCAAAGAAAAATACTGCATAGGAACCTGGAATGGAAAATCCATGAACCTTAAGAAGCTGGATGTGGTCAAACAGGAGATGGCAAGAATAAACATCGACATCCTGGGCATCAGTGAACTAAAATGGACAGGAAAGGGCAAATTCAGCTCAGATGATTATCATATCTACTATTGTGGGCAAGAATCCTGTAGAAGGAATGGAGTAGCCTTCATAGTCAACAAAAGAGTGGGAAAAGCTGTAATGGGATACAATCTCAAAAATGATAGAATGATGTCAATACGAATATCCAAGGCAGAAGAAAGATGTTCTTCTCATTCTAGGGGACTGGAATGCTAAAGTAGGGAGCCAAGAGATAAAAGGAACAACAGGGAAGTTTGGCCTTGGAGTTCAGAACGAATCAGGGCAAAGGGTAATAGAGTTTTGTCAAGAGAACAAGCTGGACATCACAAACACTCTTTTCCAACAACACAAGAGGCGACTCTATACGTGGAAATCACCAGATGGGCAATATCGAAATCAGATTGATTATATTCTCTGCAGCCAAAGATGGAGAAGCTCTATACAGTCAGCAAAAATAAGACCTGGAGCTGACTGTGGCTCTGATCATCAGCTTCTCATAGCAAAATTCAAGCTTAAACTGAAAAGAGTAGGAAAAACCACTGGGCTACTCAGGTATGTATAATCTAAACCAAATCCCTTATGAATACACAGTGGAAGTGAAGAACAGATTTAAGGAACTACTGTAGATTTGGTGGACAGAGTGCCTGAAGAACTATGGATGGAGGCTCGTAACATTGTACAGGAGGCAGCAACAAAAACCATCCCAAAGAAAAGAAAATGAAAGAAAGCGAAGTGGCTGTCCAACAAGGCCTTAGAAATAGCAGAGAGGAGAAGGGAAACAAAATGCAAGGGAGATAGGGAAAGTTACAGAAAACTGAATGCAGACTTCCAAAGAATAGCAAGGAGAGACAAGAGGGCCTTCTTAAATGAACAATGCAAAGAAATAGAGGAAAATAACAGAAAAGGAAAAACCAGAGATCTGTTCAGGAAAATTGGAGATATTAGAGGAACATTTCGTGCAAAGATGGACATGATAAAGGAAAAAAATGGAAGGGACCTAGCAGAAGCAGAAGACATCAAGAAGAGGTGGCAAGAATACACAGAGGAATTATATCAGAAAGATTTGGATATCCCAGACAACCCAGACAATGTAGTTGCTGACCTTGAGCCAGACATCCTGGAGAGTGAAGTCAAGTGGGCCTTAGAAAGCCTGGCTAACAACAAGGCCAGTGGAGGTGATGCCATTCCAGTTGAACTATTTAAAATCTTAAAAGATGATGCTGTTAAGGTGCTACATTCAATATGCCAGCAAGTTTGGAAAACTCAACAGTGGCCAGAGGATTGGAAAAGATCAGTCTACATCCCAATCCCAAAGAAAGGCAGTGTCAAAGAATGCTCCAACTACCGTACAATTGCACTCATTTCACACACTAGCAAGGTTATGCTCAAAATCCTACAAGGTAGGCTTCAGCAGTATGTGGACCGAGAACTCCCAGAAGTACAAGCTGGATTCCGAAGAGGCAGAGGAACTAGAGACCAAATTGCTAACATGCGCTGGATTATGGAGAAAGCCAGAGAGTTCCAGAGAAACATCTACTTCTGCTTCATTGACTATGCAAAAGCCTTTGACTGTGTGGACCACAGCAAACTATGGCAAGTCCTTAAAGAAATGGGAGTGCCTGACCACCTTATCTATCTCCTGAGAAACCTAAATGTGGGACAGGAAGCAACAGTTAGAACTGGATATGGAACAACTGATTGGTTCAAAATTGGGAAAGGAGTACGACAATGCTGTATATTGTCCCCCAGCTTATTTAACTCATATGCGGAATACATCATGCGGAAGGCTGAACTAGAGGAATCCCAAGCCGGAATTAAGATTGCTGGAAGAAATATCAACAACCTCCGATATGCAGATGATACCACTCTGCTGGCAGAAAGTGAGGAGGAATTAAAGAACCTAGTAATGAGGGTGAGTGCAAAAAACGGCCTGAAACTCAACATCCAAAAAACTAAGATTATGGCCACTGGTCCCATCACCTCCTGGGAAATAGAAGGGGAAGATATGGAGGCAGTGACAGATTTCACTTTCTTGGGCTCCATGATCACTGCAGATGGAGACAGCAGCCACGAAATTAAAAGATGCCTGTTTCTTGGGAGGAAAGTGATGACAAACCTCAACAGCATCTTAACAAGCAGAGACATCACCTTGCCAACAAAAGTCCGAATAGTCAAAGCTATGGTTTTTCCTGTGGTGATGTATGGAAGTGAGAGCTGGACCATAAAGAAAGCAGACCGCCGATGAATTGATGCCTTTGAATTGTGGTGCTGGAGGAGGCTCTTGAGAGTCCCATGGACTGCAAGGAGAACAAACCTATCAATTCTGAAGGAAATCAACCCTGAGTGCTCACTGGAAGGACAGATCCTGAAGCTGAGGCTCCAGTACTTTGGCCATCTCATGAGAAGAGAAGACTCCTTGGAAAAGTCCTTGATGTTAGGAAAGTGTGAGGGCAAGAGGAGAAGGGGATGACAGAGGATGAGATGGTTGGACACTGTCATCGAAGCTACCAACATGAATTTGACCCAACTCTGGGAGGCAGTGGAAGATAGGAGGGCCTGGTGTGCTGTGGTCCATGGGTCACGAAGAATCGGACACGACTAAACGACTAAATGAATGAACGAACGAAGGCCTTCAAGGTTTGTATGTATGAGTTAATAAACTTTACTTTATAAAGCCAAAAGCTCTTATTGGGGAAAAACATATTGTTTGTATATGTAATCTAGATTGACAGAAAACAGCATGCAATAACTGTAAAAGCCTTCTAAATTAAAATCCATATCTGAAATCCATTGATGTACCACCATATATTAAATACATGAAACATTAGTTCATCAAAGTAGGTAAAGGTAAAGGTTCCCCTTGACAATTAAGGCCAGTCTCATCTGACTCTGGGGGCCGGTGCTTGTCACTGTTTGTAAGTCAAAGAGCCAGCATTTGTCCATAGACATTTCCATGGTCACGGGGCTGGCATGACTAGACGTGGAATGCTGTTACCTTCCCACCAACGTGGTACCTATTCATCTACTTGCATTTGCATGCTTTACAAGTGCTAGGTTGGCGGAAGCTGGGACAAGCAACAGGAGCTCACCCCATCATGCAAACTGCTCATCTTCTGATGAACAGGCCCACTGGCTCAGCAGTTTAACCCGCAGTGCCACCCATGTCCCATAGATCATTAAAGTAATGTTGAGCTTTTTCTTTTTGAACTTGCACAGAGTTTATAGGCACTATGGCAAACAGTACCCCATTAAAAGTAGTATAACTCTAATTATAGATTACTAATTTTGTTACAATATCTTGTTGTATTCTACCCAGGTGTTGCAAAAGAAGACTGATTTTTTAAAAAATTCTTTTTCAAAATCTTTTTAAAAATTTAAAGTATGCATCTCTCTTTAGGAAAAACAGAATGCATTATGTGGAATTTAATTACATGTTGTAAGTTATTACTGCTTTTAACGTTAGCCCTGGATGAAGAGCTATATATAGCCAGATATAATTTCTAATAAATCTGCTTCTGCATTTGATTAGTATACTGTGCGTCAAGGCATATTAGTGTAGCCTAAGAGAAAAAAAATTAGATGCTGGAAGATATACAGTTAAGTAATCAAAGGCTCTTGTCAGCATGAAGTCATTGTCCACAAGTGAGTCTGGCTACGGTGTCTCTGCATGATTTATTGCACTGTCGTTACCAGTTTTCAGTCATCAGCCTTGATGCCTGGTAGTTCTGTGGTATGTCTGTATTCAGTGTGCTGGGATCGTTCTGATGTAGTAACAAAGTAGAATCACATGTCCTTAGAAAATGCCACATGTTTCCTGGTTAAGTCACTGTGTTCTTGACTTCTTCTTTTCTCCCCAAAAAACAGATACTTACAAGGGTGGTGGTGGTGGGAGTGAGGTTGTACTCAGGGAGGGTCATTCTGGACTTCTTAATGTATATGACAATATGAAGTTTGGGAGTTACTCTGGGTTGTTGTTTTTAAAATCCCATTAGTCAACCTATTTGCCAAATGACAATTTAGCTCTTGATTCAAGCATAAGCATAATAGCCAAAGCCTAATTGTTGGAACGGAGATCCAACAGTATTTTGCAAAAAATGCTATCAGCCCGGCAGTCCCTGAAGATGTTTTGAAGTACGCAAGGCCACTGTAATGGATCTTGCAGTGATATAACAAGCAGCCTCCTGTGTAAGTACTTCAGGTGCACATGAGCTGTGGATGATCGCATTTGTTTCTCATCAAGCGCGGACTGTTCTGTCACAGCACATACATTCTCTTGCAGCATCTAAGTACACCTGCTATGGCACACTGCAAAGCTCTGAGAACGGCTGCAAACACTGAGGTGGTACAGTTGAGGCCCTGGATGCCCCACTTCAGAGTGCAGGTGTGAATCCACCTCATGGTCTTTGAATATAGCTACTCTTCTGGAGGACTAAGCTGTAGTCTATGGAGGTGTAAACCATTGAAGGAAGTACCTTGTAATTTTGGACCTGGGAATATTCAAAGCAATTCAATGAGGAGAGTGGCTTCTCTTATCTTTTGCCTCCGCTTCCCCCACAGTGAGATGAGATGGAAGAAATGAAACCCCTCTTGCAGGTTCCATCAAGGGTATCACAGATTTTATAGGGTAGCCTCTGTTCATGGATTTCTAGCTTGGTTGAGACTTGCCAGCAGTGTTTCACAGGTCTATAAGAAACATTTCTTTGATAGATCTATGAATCGTTGGCTATTGAATCACATTCTCATTGTCACGTTTGCTTTTGAACTGTGTTCACTTCATCCCTTTGTAACTCTGCTACCCTCAAGAGGGTCACCTTAAGGGAGAATTAACTTGATGGCACACACTCTGTTTGTGGCCAGAATCCTCTTAATGATTTACACATGTGTAAAAGGAAATTGCGTAAGTCTTGGCAGCAAATTGCTGCTCATTAACAAAGTGCTCCTTGCATTTCTCAGCATGTACCCAATTATGCAACTGGACTCAGACCCAGAAAATGCTACCAGCATGCGTTGCTACCAAGACTTATATGACTTCCCTTATAAAAGTGTAAATTACCAGTAGAATTTTGACCATTCAGCAAATAATTGACCTAATAAAAGTATTTTCCTAATACTGTACTGATTTTGGCCTTTTGCAGCTGGACTACTCTTGGTCAGAAGCTTTGGCTGGAATTGAATTTACATTTCCTTGGAATAATTTCTATTCATCTTCAGTTCAGAGGAGAGCGTGGAGTTAAGGAACATTTCTGTTTTGGACTCCCAATTACTACGGCATTAGCCATGCTGGCTGAGGAATTCTGTTTTTTATAGACCAAGAAATAAATCTTCCAAGCAGTGGTTCAGATCCACTGAATGCCATGGCCTGAGTAGATATTTACAGCATTGCCTTGTGATGAGAGGTTTACTATTAAAGAAGAAGACATGTATTTATATTTATATACAGACAGTGTTTAGGTAAATGGAAGGAACTTGTTATGCTTCTAATTAAGTGGGTTTTAGCTTATGAAAGCTTATTCCACAATAACTGTTAGTCTTTAAAGACCACTGGGCTCTCTTTGCTGCAGCAGAGAACGACCCTTTTGAAAGTTAACAAGGTGAGAACTAAGAATAGCCCGGCATCTAAAGAATGACTCCCCCCTACAACATCCTCAGCTAGGGTGTTAAACAGGAATACCATACTTAATCCAAACATTTGCTGAAGTGTCAAAGTGTGAACATCAAACAATTGCTGTAGCACCAAAGGGAAGACCATTCTTTTTTGTATCCACCCATAATCCCCATTCAACTCAAACTGCATTTCAATGAAGAGGACAAGAGCAGCTAATGGAGTGCTCCCTGCCAGGGCAGAACAGTGATGATGCCTGCTGAAACTTCTAGGGGTTACTGTAATACTAACAAAACAAAACCAAAAAAAGCTGGTGAGTCACAAAGGGTGCAATCCAGGCAAACATTTTAAGACCTCATCAGCTACAATGGGAGAGATTTGAGAACATACTTAATTTTCTCATTACCGCTGGTTTGATCACACCCAAAGAAACAAAGAGTTAATCTCTTTTGCACTTTAAAGAATGAATAGAAGGGATTCACCCTGATTGTTCCTTTCCTAGATGAAAGGAAAAACAGTTTTATTGATTCAGCTTCCTTGGGGGGGGGGCTCTTCCTTGCTGCCAGGTCATACTGTAATATACTTACATATCACATTTCAGCTGTTGAAAGCACTTCATGTAGCAGTCTTCACCCGTCCACGTATCACCATAGTCAGGGCTGGCTCCAGGTCTGAGGGGGGTCCATTGGTCACAGCTCCCTCCTCTAGGCCAAAGCTTCATCTACTTTTGGGCTTACTTTGTGATAGCAAAGCAGCAAATGTGTGCCAAAGGCCAATGACTAGCTAGGTCTAAAAGTCATTGCCATTTAAATTTCCCACAGTGGCCCTGGGCTGTGAGATAATTAAAATAGTGATGGCTCCCAGACCCAGGTCTTACTGAACACAAGGAAAAAATATATAATTTAAGAGCAGCTCAGAGCAAATCTCAGTCAAAGGTCTAACTAAGCCTCTGCAGCTCCTCATGAATGCCATGTAGACTTTGGAGGCACCACTGCACCTTCCCACTCATCAGTATTGGTTCATTTAATGCTACCACTAAGTTTATGGCTGAGATGGACACTTGAACCAAGGGCTTCTTACTTCAGCTACAGCATTACTCCTACTTGCTATGTATACACAACATGAGCAGAGTACCAGGTGTCCACAATATGTTACTCATTAAGTCAACTATAGACCCCCAGCAGACACTTATTATGGTCTGCTAGATGTTTGACAACCCCCTCGAATGATAGTCCCAGGCATGTGTGCTTGAGGCAAGATATTGTCTCTAGCCACATTGAGAGGTTTCTGTTTGACTTGATGGGCCACAAGTTGTCCAGCCGTGCACGATCCTGAAACTCTCTCAAGTGCTATGCAAGACACATTATATGCTTTCTGTCTCTGTGTTTTGGAACAGTCTTTAATGCTTTTTAAAGGCTAATTACAGACAAGTGGCATTATTTTGTGTTAGACTTAAGTATCGCCTGCCTCTCACCACACCTTCCCTGGAGGAACTTGCAGAATATAAAAGACGTTTTTTTTTTAAGTTGTGTAACTGCTACAAGCTGCATCTCATCTGGCTTTTGAAGAGCACTGCCTGTCCTTTGCAACCAGAAGGCTCAGTTTTAATCACTGAAAGTTGCAAATACTTCCCACCTTTCTTCTTCCCCTGGCCAGAAAGCTGTGACTCGCTTGTGCATCAGTTCAGGCAACCAGGACCATAACTGCCAGTGAAGTATAGTGCCATGAGTCACTGGAGAACAAAAGCAGTAATTATGTTAGCAAAAATGAAGATTAATGTGAAAGTCATTTTTCCTTAATCATTTTATTTCACGCTGCGGAACATTTGAGGCGATACACATATCATCTGATTTTTCTTGTGTTATAAACACTCAATTTAAAAAGGAGAGTTGGTAAGATGGCTCCCAAGAAGAATTCTTAAATACCACGGCATACACTAGCTTGGGCCTCAGACAGCTTTCCACCCAAGCTCCTCTCTGCTGTTTGTTGTCCCACATTTTCCCTCTCATCTGGCTGACGGTCGGATTCCAGAAAATATTCTGTACGGAGAATTAGTGCAGGGAAAGCGTCCCAGGGGGAGACCACAGCTGTGAGACAAGGATATCTGCAAGCGGGATCTGAAGGCCTTAGGAATGGACCTCAACAGATGGGAAACCTTGACATCTGAGCGTTCAGTCTGGAGGCAGGCGGTGCATCATGGCCTCTCCCAATTTGAAGAGACCCTTGTTCAGCAGGCTGAGGCAAAGAGGCAGTCCCGAAACCAGCAAAACCAGGGAGCTGGACAAGGGACAGATTGTATTTGTCTTCAGTGTGGAAGGGATTGTCACTCTCAAATTGGCCTTCTCAGCCATGCTAGACGCTGTTCCAAGACCTCTGTTCAGAGCACGTTACCACAGTCTCTCGAGACTGAAGGATGCCCACTACTATTACTGTGGAATAATGGCTCTTTGGTGGCAGAAATTAGTAGTGGGTTCAGTAACAGATGTTTTCAACATCAAAGAGGTACTTGAAAGCCACATAGAAAATCACGTTAATATACTGTATGTGTTACACTGTGTGAACAGTTATCAACTTCACTTGTTAAACTTCACAGATCTGTCTGAATAGCACTAATACCTACAAGCTACGGAGCAGATGAGAGAGAACTGGACCATTCAGTTCTACCAGCTCTGGAAGTTCAACTGCCTTACCCCACAAACTGTCACTTAGCAGCAACTTACCAGACCAGTAACTGGAGGCTCCTTGAACTGAGTCCATTTAGGTGGTCCTTAGAAGAACAATTCTCATTTGAATTTGCTTTTTTCTTTCCATTCCTTCTTCCTTCTATGTCAGCTTAAATTTAGATTGTAAGTGTAAATGCAGGGACTCCCATACTATTTATCATAGAAAGCCATATACTGTAGGAAGCCTTCTCTTTTTGGCTAAAGGACAACCAAGAAATCCTTTAAACAGACAGGCAGGCAAGCAAGCAAGCAAGCAAGCAAGCAAACATTTTTACTGAGATCCGTATGAAACAGGATGGCACTTCACTGGGAATGGACTACATAGACAACTGACCTTTTAACAAAATCAGAAAATGCAAAGATGGTCACATGAACATACATACTTTCTATTATGCTCATGGAAGATGAAAAGGATAATGGCTGAAAAGGATCTTAGCTGATGATAAGCTAAAGATGAGTCAACAGTATATGATGGTCTTGGGAAGTATAAGGCTCATTAAACTATCTCAACAGTAGTGTGCAGACCAAGGGAAGTCAACAGTGTCACTCTATTCTGCTTCAGCTAGACTTCAGTTGGAATACTGTTTTCACACCCCCACCGTTTCAGAAGGATATTGACATGATGTAGCATGTCCAGAAGATGCTGGCCAAAATGGTAAAAGTTCTGGAAATCAAGCTCTTGTTGAGGGAGTTTAGGCATATTTAGCTCGGAGGAGCAAAGACAGAGGGGTCATACAATAGCTGCCTTCAGATATTTGAAGGGCTGCCACACACACAGAGGATGGAGCAAACTTGTCTTCTGGCTCTAGAGGGTAGGACCAGAACAAATGGACTGAAATAACAAGAACTTCCTGAAAGTAAGAGCTATCTGATAATGGAATGGACTGCCTCAGAAGATGGTGGATTCACCTCCTTTAGAGATTTTTCAATGGAACTTAGATGGTCACCAGCCAAGTTACTTTAGCTATGGATTTCTTGCTTTGGCAGGAGATTGGACTTGCTTACCCTAGGTGTCTTTTCCGTCGCCATAATTCTACGAGTCTGTGTTCATAGCAGGGGTTTGTTCTGTTTTGTTTTGTGACCTGGGGTTGCTCAACCATCAGAGGTATTTTCAGCAGCCCCTGTGATTTTTTTTGAGGTGAGAAAATTGGTTTTAATGATGATGGAGCACACGGATGACTTACATTGAATTCGTATTTGCAAAAGCTATTCTCCCTTCTCCTCTTGCAAATCATGTCTGTACCAACCAAACATTAGGCTGAACATGACAGTCACATAATTATATGGTAGCATGAAGTTCATGCCAGCGTTGGGTACACAAGAGCCAAGTTGTGTAATCCAGGGTTAGTCTGGTTAAACAGGCACTATCAGAGAGCTGACAGCTCTTCCAAAGAGCTTGGATTCTAATCCTCTGCTCCCCTTTTCCCAGTCTTATACTTTAATCGTATAAATAGAAATAAATCTATGGCAGGTGCTGTTGGTCTTAGTGTTCTGTCTTGTCCCCCTTTTTTAAAACCTCCCTTTCCATCCTGAATCTCCTACCTTTCTTTGGAAAAGAAAAGAGCTATCAAGCCATATTGTTTGAAATCCAGTTCCTTAGAGTAGTAAACAACCCTTGAATGGGCCTATTGATTCAGTGAGGATTCGTGATGCATCCTGGTATCTTGTCAGTCAGCCACAGCATGCTATGCAATCTTTATATATGAACACCAATAGAATCCTGAAATTAATTAAGCATACGACGTCTATTACATTCCTGGACACAGCTTCTCCCCAATCCTTCCCTCTCTGTAAAGCAGTGGTTCCCAACCTTGGGTCCCCAGATGTTCTTGGACTGCAGCTTCCAGAAATCCTGGCCAGCTCAGCTAGTGGTGAAGCCTTCTGGGAGTTTTAGTCTAAGGACATCTGAAATATGTTTGCCTATTTCCACAGTTGTGCTTTATCCTTCTTTTATTGGTTCGAAATCAGATCTTAGAAAAATTGCTTTCTGATAATTCTCAGAATTCTTCTGTTGGCTCAAAATGCAAACTTCCCAAACACTGGAGTAGGCGAACCCACTTATCTCCAACCTTGCTCAAACCAACAGATCCCTTTTGTCTCTGCATAGGAAGTAATTCTGATGTTAAAACAGGTAGGGGAAAAATTTACATTCTTATCCATCCATTTATAATGGTCCCAATTCAGACTGATGCTTTGCATGCTTACTTTAGTGAAAAATGCACA
The DNA here is from genome assembly GCF_051106095.1 of Pogona vitticeps. Classification (NCBI taxonomy): domain Eukaryota; kingdom Metazoa; phylum Chordata; class Lepidosauria; order Squamata; family Agamidae; genus Pogona; species Pogona vitticeps. The sequence continues at coordinate 198,210,428 of NC_135784.1, forward strand.
CTGATCCTAAATTGCACACTATATACTCTGCACAGGGTGCTCTTTCTCCCTAATCACGGCAACCAATATTTTTTTACTGCACTTGCCTTTTTAATGCACTCTGTAGTGCTCCCCATTCACTGCTAGCACCAGAGATGGGAGAAGAAACAGGAAAAGGCTGAGAATGGTTTATCTATCTCAGTTTTCAATGCAACATTGACTAAATAGATGAAAAAAGGAACTATGTTTACAGTCCACAGTCAAGGTTAATCAATTGGAGCCCCAGCTCTACCTTCATGCAAGAGAGAATGCAGGAAGAATTTAGAATGTCTAATTACGTACACCAAGACAGCATGTCCAAATACCTTGACTTAATCCCTAAAAATAGCATGATGCTTGGGTTTGCACACAGCCAGTGGAAGTCTTGTGTAAAAAAATCAGATTTTTTGAACTGTGGGGAAGTTCCGTATTATGCCTTATTTTTCCCATTTAGCGCTGCAGTTTGGATATTCCCATACATGCAGGGAGCAAATGCTTTTGTCCTTGATTAGTGGGAAACCAGCAAGAGAAATAATTCGTACGAAATGAATCAGACATCGTTTTCGCATGTGGGTGCTTTGAAAGATGCTGGCTGAACTCCCTTGAGCTGAACTCTGCTCCAGCTCCTTAGTGCTCTCTGAAATGCTGCTCGGGAAGGCAACTCAGGAGACTTTTCCAAACCAGTGTGGGGAGTGGCACGAAGGGTTGTGGGAGGCAGGGAAATGGGCAAAAATCACCGTGCTCCCATCAGAGCTGAGCTAGATGAGTCCTCAAAAGGATGAACTAGAACCAGACATGGGGAGGAAAGGCTAGATTCCACACGCCTGGGCTCTTGGGGGGGGGGGGAAGGGAACCAAGAGGCTAAACCCTTCAGAAGAAGACAACTTTGTGCCTGAATCAGAGGTGGACGCTCGATAGCCTCCTGTTCCCCAGGAACATAACAAGATGAAGGAATAAGCCTGCCTTGAAGCCTCCCGGTGAAATGCTTGGCTACAGGGAAACTGTGTTGGAGAAGAAGCCTCCTCAGGAGTAGGAAACCCCCCACATTGAGGGAAATTTTTTTGCTCCTAGAGAGACCCAGGCCCTACAGCTGAGTTCCTTTGTCAGCTGTGTAAAATGTCTGCATATGAGCTCTGGGTGGGGCTCCAGAAATGTAGATACCTTAAGATCAGACTGGGTAGGTGTATTCCTGAAGCCAAGGTCTCTTCTGGCTGGTCTTGCTATCTGTGTTGCTTAATCTTTGTTGTGGACTGACTTTAGCCTGTTTTGTGTTTCCTGCTGAAATACAGCAGTTAGTCTTTACGGTACCCACAACATCTTTTGTTTTGTGTTTCTTGTTGAACTGCCAGTTCCAGTGATTGTTGGACTGGCTCAGCTTCAGACTTCTCTTGGACTCAGGTTTTGGATCTCCTTTACCTGACTCTCCAGGAGGCCTCTGTTGGCTTGCCTGGAAGCAGGGCACTCCTCTTTCTCCACAGGGAAAGAGGAGTGCCACATGCCTTTCTACAGCTGGGAAGAAATCCATGTTGTCTCAGAAGAGACACTGAACTGAACCTGCTATTGTTTTTATTAAACAATAAACATAGCTAAGAATAATATACCTAGCATAGCTAATAAAAATATGATTTTATACCCATTATGTATGAATTAATATGTTTTTCACAGATACAGTCTCAGTAATTCTGGAAAGAACCATAGTCAGTTTGTCACTACCATGAATCTACTGCTTCTGGGAATGTAGGCCTGACTCTACCACAAGACTCGCTGATTCTGGGCCTCGTGAAAAGGCAGCAGTGTTTAATTATTTAATTTATTATTGTTACATATTTCTACCAAGGGGAAAAAAAGAAGTGCTTTGGGGATTTTCTGCCTTTGGTGCCATAATAACATGGCTGGACAAAGCTACTATGTGTCTGTCTGGACTGGCTAGGACGCTATTTGCTCAGGGAGTAAAATATATGGGGATGGCTTTCTGGGGAGGCTGAAGGGGAGAGAATGAAAGTGAAGGTACTTAATGAATTCCTGAGAAGGGTGTGATTTGAAAGGGCTTCCCAGCTCACACGATTGCACTTCCGTGCAATAAGCAGGAACACAGTAAAAGAGAAAGCTGAGCCCCTTTTATTACAGGAAGGAAAACAGGCACAAGAAACTATCATGAGAGGTGCTACTGCTCATACTAAATGCAAAGAGGCCCACAGCTGTAATAAGACCCTTAATTGGCAGGGCTGCCTAAGAACTGAGAAGATTCATAGTAGCTCATGAATGCTGCTTGCTTTCTGTACCTCTGCTTAGGGAGATTGCAGTCAAGAAACCAGAGAAAGACTGAGTCTAGGAAGGGCAGCAATGAAGGAATTAGAAAAGATCATCAAATGTAAGAATGTGTCCAAGGGGGACCAAGACCAGCATCATCCACACACTTGTATTTCCAATCAGCATGTACGGGGGCAAAAGCTGGACAGTGAAGAACGTTGAAAGGGGGGAAAAAACAACTGATTTTGGAGGAGAGCTTTATGGATACGCTAGATGGCCAAAAAAACAATCAAGTGAGTCCTAGATCGTTTGGTTGTTGTGGGTTTTTCGGGCTCTTTGGCCGTGTTCTGAAGATTGTTCTTCCTAACGTTTCGCCAGTCTCTGTGGCCGGCATCTTCAGATGACAGACACTCCTAGATCAATTGAGCCTGAACTAGCTCTGGAGGAAAGAATATTGAAACTGAAGCTGTCCTACTTTGGGCACATCATGAGAAGCAGGATTCTCTGAAAACAACAACAATAACAAGGAAAGGTTGAAGGCAACAGGAAAAGAGGAAGACCGAGTATAAGATGGACTGACTCCCTAAAGGAAGGCACAGGCTTGAGTTTAGAGGAGCTGAGAAGGGCTGTTGAGGACAAGGCATTTTGGAGATCAATCTTTCATTGGGTCACCATAGGTCAAGGGCTACTTGACAGCATAGAATGAGAAAAAAACAGAGTTAAGTATCCATATGTTTCTCAAGAAGGCCTGTTTAGTCCAAACACCTAGACAGCCTGTTTGAATAAATGATTTGTACCCAACAGCCTTTTTGTAAAAAAATCATGAAAACACAGCTCAATAAAGTGAAACTGTACTGTGTGGCAGCTGTTTCTTTTTGGGGAAGACGTGTCTCAAGTGTAGGCAAAATATTTTGAGAGTCTTGAAGATGTGGGTTCATTGTATTAACAGCACCCATAGAATCTTAGATTTGCCAGACGGAAGCTTAAATAATGTGACGATTTTCTTTAAATTTCCTAGATATGTTTGAAAAGGAGATTGTGCCACAATTATCTACCTTCCTTTTATTTTAGCCTGCACGGTCACCTACTCTCTTTTTTCAGTCTTCCTGTTCTTTACTTACAGCAAGCAGGGAAGGAAAATGGGCCATAGAACCTGGAAAAGAATGGATGGGAGAAAGTGAGGCTGCCTCATGTGTGAGGAATCCAGTTTCAGAATCTAAGATTTGACAGGCTTCTTACAGTCTACATTTCCTGTGAGTGACCAACAGGATGGGTGTAATTTTTCTGCCCCAGAGGTTGACTGCAGATGCATCAGGGTGAGGGGGGGGAATAGGTACATTTGAAATGTGTGGATAGAAAATATGCATATTTCAGACACATGAAAAATACTGCTTAAATACTATTTAGTCAGTGGAGGAGTATGTGCAAGCAAGGCACACAACACAAACCGTAAATTCATAAAAAAACCCAGAAAACCACAGAAAGCAAGGAATTGCATAGTGGTTACAATGAATAAGTAAATGAATAATAAACAAATAAATATTAAGCATGCTCCAGAGATAGAGGTGAGAGAGGAAAAACATCTGCAGAGAGAGACTTCATAAATGGGAGCATCAGGGGAAAACATCCTTCAGGTTCTGATGTGTCATCCCTGCTCAAAAACTGAAAATGGAAAACAGCATGCCTTCCTCAGCTCCAGTAACACTGTCAAGATGGTGATTGCGAGGGTGGCCTGGGCTTGTGAATTGTTCCAACATTAGCAATGTATAGCACAGAGATGTGCTATCTGCTTGTGAGATGATAAGCAAATGACATTTGATCTTAATGTATAATTACAAATTTTTGTATTGCAGTGACTGCTCAAAGCTACGCCACACCAATCACAACACAACCTGCTAATTATTTGCAGCCAACTGCTTCCCAGTAATAAAACTGAATTGGTGTATTGCATTGAACTCTGAATGCCATGTTCCTGTTAAGGTGCACAGCCAATGGAGTCGTATGGACAGGCAGGGAAATGTACAAGTAGACAGGCTTCATTTTTCCATTCAGATGATTTCAAAACTAATGTTGCAAGAGAATTTGTAGCCTTGCTTAAGAACTGGGAGGAGGCAAATCCAAACAACTGACTCAATAGGATTTTCATAAATTTGATTTAACAGGTCGAGATCCTGCAGTGGGTCTAATCCAGCTGCTACTAGCAGGTGGATTTCGTTCTTGGATTTCTGCTTTTACCTAAGTGAGCTAACTCCATATAGACTTTCTTTTTAAGCCTTTGTAACATTTCCAAAATTGGGCCAAGAGAAGAACGACCAAATAGTGCAGTCTTCTGAAGACAGTCCAGAAAATACTACAGGGGGATTTAAGAAGGGGAAGAAATAGCTCATTCAACAAATATCAAGCCAAAATTTGTTTCATGATCTTCTCTGGCATTACATTAAGTATCCCCAGCCCCTTTCATGTGCATCCTGTCAGAATTAGCAGACGCTTTGCCATCTGACTATGAATTTGCAGCAATGCAACTGTTTGGCATTTTGATCTGAATGCTGGCCAAGTTTAAAAGCAAAAGCAAAGCAAAGTGTGCTGTTTATATACCGCCCCATAGTGTTTCAAGCACTCTCTGGGCGGTTTACAAGTTAATTATGCAGGCTACACATTGCCCCCCCCCCAGCAAGCTGGGTACTCATTTTACCGACCTCGGAAGGATAGAAGGCTGAGTCAACCTTGAGCCGGCTACAGACTGGATAGACAAAAAGCCCCTGGAACGAAGAAGAGGTCAGCCACTCAACTGGGTCCCCTTTGGCTGTAAGTTACTCAGACTAAAAGTGTCTCCAGGTGGACAGTTCCTCACGCTACCACATCAAATCCATGACGCAGCAATTCCAGCTTTCCTGTCCTTTATGGCAAGAAGGAAAGACAGAAGGACTTGCGGGAAACAGGACATTGCTCTTGGCTTCTCTGACACACTCAAATCCTCTCACCCCTTCAAGATGTGTATCCAAGAAGAGGATAATCACAGTAGGGTACTGATAAAGCCTGAATATATCACCTGGTAGGACAGGTAATGATTATTCTAAAAATCAATAATGTTTCTACAATTTCAGTGAAAGCTATTATTATTTACATGTACTTCTTTGGCCGATCTATATATAGATATGTGTGGATTGTGTATTCCACTTTTTTCTGTATGGGATTGTTTTTGTCTTTCCAATGTCATGCTGCTATGGCAAATTGATTCATTATAAATGCTCTGTCTTCTCACCTCCAGTAATCCTATGAGCTCGATACCCTGTCATGGTCTTTTGGTCTCAGAGGCCCATATCCTGACAAACTGGGGCTGCAGGGGTTGCCAAAAACGAAATGGATTAGCAGGGACCAAATTGCTTTTCTAGCATCCTTCTTCTATACAGCCTCCAAAAACATTCTGTTCAATCAGGGGTTAAATAATAGGAAGAGTTTTTCATCAGCAACGTCCAAACCAGATGAAATGGTTTTGGCTTGGCCTTGCTATGCGCACACAGTTGACAATATCTTCTCTCCCCTCCTGGGAAAATAATTGTGAGTCCTGCCGAGATACAGTACCAGCATGCATTTCCTGTCGCCAAGAGTTCCTTTCCCTCCTGTTGTCAAAGTTGCCTAGTTGTGTTATTTAGTTCCTCTTGGGATTTCCTCAAAAATCTCCTCCATTTAAAGCAACCTAGATAATTTCACATCATCAGCAAAAATTTGCCAGCTCACTACTCATTCAGTCGAACAGGTTATTAGTGTTTCTGAGCATCAGCATTCCTCAATCTGATCCCATAGGCAGTTCAGCTCATTACGAGTCTCCTTCCTATCTGAGGAGGAGGCTGGGCCATTTATTCCCACCGTTTCCTTCCAATCTCTTAACCGGCCTCCTAATCCCTCTGAGGACTTTTAAACTCCCACTCCAGAGTTACTTCATTTCCTTAATGGCTGCATGCGAGGAACTTTATCAGAAGGCGAAATAAATTGTAACCACAGGTTCATTTCCCCCCCCCCCCCACTGCTAGACTTAACTCTTTCAAAGGAGTGGGCAACATCACAGCCTTCTCCAGCCTGATGGCCTCCAAATTTGCTGGTCTACAACCCACCACTGCCACCTTCCCCCATGGCAATGGGAGTTGTAAGGTACAATGTTAGGGTAGACAATGTTAGAAAGCCAGCTGAAATAGGGCAGAAGGAATCCGTCCCACATATGCAAAGCCTAGAGCACATATGACCCTGGAGAAAGGTAGGAATTTTCATGTTTATGTGGTACTCCCTGTATAAATTCCACCTATAACTCTCTCAATAATGGGGGGGAGGGGGAGAGTTCCTCCTTAGCTTATTTCTTAAGACACTAGGACTGTGTGCATAAAGAGTATACATTTTCCTTCACACAGTTCTGTAACTGTAGTCCAGAAAAGTCTAATCCAGGAATAGTGATGCTCTTTTATTTGATGGTTCTGTGAAGTATGCCAGCATAAAATTAGTAAACTTGCTAAAGAACCTAGGCCATGCATGTCTAGACGCTTGTCGCAGAATAAAAGTAGTAGGATAAAGCCTGAAGATTAGCCCATGATATTTTGCTGCTGGAGGAGAACAAAATACTGTAGTGTCACTCTCATTCTGTGTACAAAAGTCAAATGGATGAGCAGCTGAATTTTTTTTCCAATGGGACAGAATCATTCACTGCACGGGTAGCCACCATCCTCACTCAGGTGGCACAAAGCAGGTTACGGGGCACACAACTCTCTTTCAACATCCTGTTGATACCTCCAGTATCTGCCACATGAAAGAATGGTCCCACGTTACCTAATCTTAGGGCTGGCCCTGTAGAGCTGGTTTCATAGAGCTTTGAAAAGTTTTTTTTAATTGGCTGAGGCCTTGTTTATAACAGAAGCCAAAGTATCGCATTTCCTCCATTCCTTTCCTGGTACTGTACACATGTAAGGTGCCCCTGCCATGATTCTCTGCATGTTTGTCAGAAGTCGGATGCCTGAACACCTTCCTAAGAGCTCTATAGACCTTTCTAGATGTCTAGGAAAAATGAGACACCTGTGTTCCCACCGTGGGCATTTACCCCTGGAAAAGGGTTAATCCCAGTAGGAAAACAGATATCTATTTCCAGTCATATAAAGGGTCAACTAGGTATCAAGGTAAAATAAGTAGTTTCACTGCTGGAATGATTCTAGGCAGTATCTGTTTATTTCAACCAGCTTTATTCATCTGTATTGCTTCTATGCAGAAAAGTTCAAGAATATTGAAAACTAGAGATGGGGGGTATTTGTATTTGTATGTGAATACTCTCACACAGGTGGCGATAACGAGGGTCCAGCCCCATAGGGCCAGACTGCCCACTCACAATTCCGCGGCTGCTGTTGGCTCCGTGATCCTTCCTATCACTCTGGAGCTCGCAATTGGCGAGCCACTCTTCGACCTGGCAAGGAGGCTTGTCATCCTGCCTAATCCCAGGAGTGGTGAGCCAACTGTTACAGTTTTTTAAAAAAAGCTTTTTTCTCCCCTAAGCTGTGTAATCATCATCATCATCATCATCATCATCATCATCATCATCATCATCATCATCATCATCATCATCATCATCATGTGCTGTCAAGTCAGTTCTGACTGATGGTGAGCCTTTTTGAGGACTTTCCAGGTGGAGAAGTGGTTTACATCCCCTTCTTTTAGGGGTACTGTCAGATTGTGCAGCTTGCCCAAGGCCACACTGGCTGCCTCTACTCTCAGGAGGCAACATGGAGAATCGACCTCCCAACCTCTGGCTCCACAGGCAAATACCTAAATCACTGATTTGTCCTATGATACAGATTTTTTTTTTTTTAAAAAAAAAAACATTTTCATTGTGTTCTTACTTGAAATAGGCATTGCAGTTTTCTGCAATGCTTTCAACAAAATTATTTCCAACAAAACTACATACTCAGATTCAAAATCAATTCAAAACTTTAGGATCCCCGCCTAAAGTCAATAGCAGCTTCAAGGGAGCAATTTTAATTGGGACCACAAATGGAAAAAAGAAGGATTAAGTCCCCTTTCCCCCCTTGCTGCCGTCCTGCCCATTCTACCGCTCACTTCCACACCTGTACAGCTGATATTTGCCTTTTTAAAAATATGCACATTCATTGCCAAAATAGCCTCACACTGTCTTGAGGCTATGCTTCTCACATCATACCATGGACTTAGTTCTCACCCTCAGGCAGTCTTCTCGAACCGTGGTGCTCTCCAGAGATGTTGGGCTACAAAGCTCGTATCTTAACACTGACAATACAATGAGAAAGGAAGATCGAGTCAAGAGTCCACCCAACATTTACCTGTACCTGCACATATCAAGGAAAAATGTGGCGTCTGTATTACAGAAAGTCTGCTGCTGCTCATGGTCTTATTGAGGGATTTTAAAAAAACAGAGCGCCCTTTCGAACAGAGCAGAGGTTCTCCATCTTTGGCCCTCCAGATACTTTGGAGGTCCGCTCGCAGAATACCTGATTATTCAGCATGCTGACTGGATTCCTGGCAGCTGAAATTCTGGAGGGCCAAACGTGGAGAACCACTAAAACAGAAGAGCCGCTATCTGTACATTTGAAAATAGAGTTTGCCTTAGCATAGAGGGTGTTCCTGTTAAAAATGTTTGTCAAGCTCAGCCTATCTTTTATGCTCCTCTGCACTCCTTTGCACCCCTTCTTTTCCCAGATCTACTCTCTTTGCCCATTACATTCACCAGTGCAATGTTTCAGGCCAAAAGGTGGAGGAGGAAACAGGAATCTGGAGAGCATCCTTGAATATATTTCCACAGGGCAATTAAAGTTTCTCCAGCCCACTTACACAGACATTTATCATAAACTGTAGCACTCATGTCTTGAATTTCTAACATCACTGCAATTCGCCTCAGTAGAGGATTCAGGTTTAAGAAACCTTTGGAGGATCCAATACAAAGGAATTCTGCAGTGTCTTTGCCTAATTAATTCCTACAGCTGGGAAGGATACTGTTATTAGCATTCTTTTTGCCTTTAGCATTTTCACACATTGGAAAACCTAAGCTCACTAAGCTTTTTCAACATCGGGGGGGGGGGAACCACCACAGTCTTTTTAGAGGACGTCTCAGAGTATTTTAACTAATTCCAAGAATTACAGGCCAAAATCCTGTTGCACAGTTATGTGAAAGGCGTAAATTTTAGGGGGAAATTAAACTTAAGAAATCTCCATAGGCATTATCTTCTTCATACCAAGTCATGAAATTCTGTCCCCAGACAACATTAGCCATACTCTCTGGGGTTGATGGGACTTGCTCTCTACCCTTGAGAGGAAGCACCAGACAAGGGATGGCTGTTTTAAGGTGATTCCGACAATTCACTTACCATAGCAAAGTTTGTGGATTTTCCTAGCATGGGAATTCACTACCACATAGCTGAAGGGAAGGGATGCCACCTGAGAACTCATCAAGAGCTCTCACGTCACAAAGATTTCCCCCCCTCCCAAGAAGCCTCCCTATGTGTGGTAATGGCAGCCTGGACAGGAGCAACCAAATGAGCATCCAAGACTACACAGTGTATTGCCATGATTAAAATGATGTTAGGAGGGACGTGGTGGCGCTTTGGGCTAAACCACAGAAGCCTGTGCTGCAGGGTCAAAAGACTAGCAGTCGTAAGATTGAATCCATGCGACGGAGTGAGCTCCCGTCGCTTTGTCCCAGCTCCTCGCCAACCTAGCAGTTCGAAAGCATGCAAATGCGAGTAGATAAATAGGTATGACCTCGGTGGGAAGGTAAAACGGCGTTCCCTAGTCACGCTGGCCACATGGCAATGGAAACTGTCTTCAGACAAGCGCTGGCTCTATGGTTTGAAAACGGGATGAGCACCGCCCCCTAGAGTCAGACACGACTGGACTGGAAATGTCAAGGGGAACCTTTACCTTTACCTAAAGTGATGTTAAATCATTAATGTTTCATTTTCAGCATGGAATAATTAAGCATGTTTTCAAGATTGGGCATGAGGAGCCGGAGAATAATAGTAAACTTTCATAATCAATTTGTATACTGCCTGGCCTTCCCATAAACAATATATTCAAAGGGATTCACAACAAAGTCAGTGAGATAATTAAACATACAGTCTTCTTGAAGAAAAATCAGAACAGTTTCATGTCCAGTAAAAAGCATGAATAATGAAAAACATAAGCAAATAAAGCATCAATAACAAAACATTAATGTCATTGTCAACTTAGGAAATGACAGGGCATTTCCACTACCCTTTGTAGTTAGCAGCAGCAGGAGAAGAACTCAGAATAACAGCTTGAAGCAAAACTGTTAATTGAAGGCAAAACTATTAATTTAACTTTAATTCGGCTGTAATTAACTTCTTCTACCTGGTGAATAAATCAAATTATAGCCCCAACCTTCTAATCGAGGTTGCTGTGTCTCTGTGTTGTCCAGCCCTGACAGCCAAAAAGAAACTTGTTTTGTAAGCTGGCAAAGTGTGTGTGTGTGTGTGTGTGTGTGTGTGTGTGTGTGTGTGTGTGTGTGTGTGTGTGTGTGTGTGAGAGAGAGAGAGAGAGAGAGAGAGAGAGAGAGAGAGAGAGAGAGAGAATTCCAACCATGCTCAAGGGATAGTGCTTGAGACCACACCCCTCAAATGATGTTTGCAATCTGAGTCTGAATTCACCTCACAGAAATGGACTTGGCACAGACATCTTCCTGAATTTTTGGGACTCTGATTTTTCTGCACTATCCATGAAGCGATGATGCCTGGCTTGTTGAAGTGGAATTTTCTCCAGAAAAGCTTGCAGTTTGTTTGATTTTATTTTTAGTGGCCCAATAAAAAGTATTACCTGACTCTTATACAGTATTTGTGTAAGCCTGAAGCAAAGTTGTCTTTGCCTTGCATAAGGCAATGCATCCCTATTGAGAGGCTTTAAAATGAACTAGAAGACTTGGGAATGACAAAAAGCCACAGCACATCTTGTTCTAGATATAAGAAGACACAAACACATACAGCCGTGGTAAACCAAGCTTAGCTTCTGGTATTCATGGACACTCACTTCAAGGTATCAGGCTATCTTTTAAAGCTCTTCATGTAGACCGGTGGTTGGGGACTTTTGGCTCAGCACAGGTTTTAGACTACAACTCCCATAATTATTTACCATTGGCCATGCTACCTGGGTTATCTGGTTCTGTAAGAGGACAGTAACTGGAAAGGCAAATGTTCTCCACCCTTGCTGTAGGCCCCACGTTTTTCAAAATGGCCCTCCCTGTAAGTGGTGGTGTTTGGGAACTGAAGACAATGGGTATAAAGTTTTTTTTTATTCCTCCTTTAGTTAATATGGTAATAACATATATTATTTCACTCACTCGAAAGCCCGTTAAACTAGGCATGTTGTCCTTGGGAGCCCTCCTGCTAGTTCTGTTGAACATCAGTCTCGGAGCCCGGCCTTGATCGTGCCACTACCCAGAGCCCCTCCATGGCTGACTTCAATGTCCATGCATAGCACCCAGGAACATCACGATGCTCTTAGACATGCACAAGGTTACTGGGTTATGACATCACAGAGCAAAGTAACTCCTAGCCAAGCCAGGCATATTCCATTTCAGCTCTCAAAGAAAATATTCTAGTGAAGCATGGAATGTTCAGTCACAGAAGAGAACAATATATAGAGAGGGGGTAGATGGTTTGACACAGAACATAGCATTTGCTGCCTTATGATCTACTCTGTGTGCCACAACTGTCACAGCTAAAAGCAGCCCTTACCTCAATTGCTCCATGCCTGTAGAGTTATTTCCCCCGAGGCACACCTTCCCTACGTCTTCTAGAAGGTGTTATAAAGTATTACCTGTTTCATTGTGGGTTTTATTCATCTGGCTAGTTTGGGTTTCCACCCCCACCCCCTGTACTTCCACTTGTTTTACTGTATAATATTTTATCTGTTTTATTAATCATCACCGTAAGCTGCTTTGAACTGTGCAAAGAGGACTACAAACACCTTAAATATTGCAACTCGGTGCCCTACTTTCCAGTTACTATGGTGAAATGTAGTTCATTTCCATTTAAGTGACAATAATTATTTCCAAATGCACATCACCTATATGCATACGTCGGCATATGCAAACTTTTTGCAAATTTGCATATTCTTTTGTCCTTTAAAAACCAAAAACACATAGTTTTTCTATTCTGGCAGTGTGCAAGCGGACATCCAGCACACAGCTGAATGCAAGTTGTGAGGGAGAAGAACACATGAGGTATTTAGCAGGGCCAGAACACTGCATAGTAGCTTCCAGGAAGCCGCAGTCTATCTGAGCATCGTGAATGTAAAATGTAAGCTGCAGTACTTCAAAGCATCCATATTTTAAAGTTGTTCCCATTCTCTCTCTCTCTCTCTCTCTCTCTCTCTCTCTCTCTCTCTCTCTTGCTCTGTGTGTGGGAGAGAGAAGATCGAGAGGGGGGTCCTGATCTTAGAAATGAATAGTTATGGCACTGCCAACGCATACAGCTTACATGAGTACCCCCTTCCAAACAATGCAGTCAAGAGACAGCAGTGTAGTGTTAATTGTGACACCCTGGGAAGATTGCTTTTGAAGTTCTCTGTTGAAAAAAGTAGCACTCTGCAGTGAGCACCACAATAATAATGCAATTTATCATCATTCTCATGGCATAAAATTCCTTCTTGGTGACAAGTATTACTAATGGAAATGGATTGTTTTCTTTCTCTGCAGTTTATATTCATTACCACACTGACTCAACTTCTCTGTTTTTGGGGGCTTCCTCCCCCCCTCAGAAAAAAGATATGTATATAATTTAATCATACCACTGTGATAATTTTTGCCTGCTGAGAGTTCAGTTTCACCAGCGAGATGGGATGGAGAGCTCAGAATCCTGGATTAAAAAGATCTGGAATGAGAACCCCCAAAAGCAGTTTGTATACATACTGTGAGCCTTTTCAGGTTGAAATCTAACACAAATTCAATGCAGGGACTTCACAAAAATGGCATTTTCTCCTCACACTCTCCAGGAGCAGGATGGCATGAAACACTGGAGGAAGCAACTCAAAATAAAGTAGGAGAAAACAGACAAGGAGAATATCTCTGGGCCCAGCGGGAGAGAGCTGGAGGGGAATTTTTACAAAGATGTCTCTAGGTTGGCTATTACTTCCTGGTGAATAAACCAAATTATAACCGCAAAGTTGTGCTAAAGGCTGCTCTGCTTTTGTGCTGTTTTCCTCATCCCTACAGCTAAAAAGAAACCAGAGTTTCAAAGCAAGCTGTATGGTGCGTGGGGTGGGAGAGACAATCACAGAATAATTGGCAGCCTTTTGGTCCTAGGAGAGGGGTGTAAAAATTGGGATAGATCAGAATGTACATTGTTAAATCATGCCAATGAGGAGAAGGCAACGATGAAAGTTAGTTTTGAGGGTTGGTTGAAAAATATGATTAAATATTTAGGGATAAATATTACATAGAATATACAGGATATCGTTAAATTGAATTTTGATAACGTAAGAAAACAGATTAAAGAGCAGATAAAGGAATTTCGGAAATTAAATATTTCTTCATTTGGAAGATTGTTATGTAAAATGAAAAGTATTCATTTTTTTAAAATTTTGGATGTTACCTATAAAACCTACGGAAAAGCACTTAAGAGAATGGCAAATAATGATTAATATGTATTGTAATGGAAATAAGAGAGCAAGAATTAATAAAAAGTTATGGTATATATCCCAAAAAGAAGGAGGGTTAGGTATACCCAATATTAAACTATATTACATGGCATATCAGTTGAGACATGTTCCAGTTATTATAGCAAAAAAGAAAAACGTAATTTGGAGGGATTATGAATTTTACAAAAGAGAGGAAACTATGGAGAATATATATTTTTAGAGAAATATTAGGGATGTGATTAAGAGTATTAATAACTCCTTTTCGAGGAGTATATTAGAAAGTTGGAAAAGTTACAGAGGAGTATTGAGTTTATTAATTTCTCCTTTGACGCAGGTGGTTGAATTAAAGAACTTCCCAGATCTTAAAAGGAATTTAAAGAAGGTGCTAATTGATAAGGGAATTATTAGAATAAAGGATTGGCTAAAAAAAACAAATAGCAGGAAGCAAACAAGAGCTGTAACAAGAGGAGAGGGGGTTTCATGGTTAAATATATTTCAGTTGGACAACTGGACAAAAGAATGGAAAATAAAGAAAGGAGAAGGCATATTTGAAGGGATTATTGAAAAAACAGAGGAAGTACGAACTATCAAAAATAGAAAGGGGATAGTAAGTGTAATACTGTGTATAGGATGTTAATACTGACAGAATATAAAACAATAGATTTAAAAGAAATTTGGCATGGAGAGTTGACAGAGGAAACCAAAGCAGAAGATTGGAATAAAATAATAATTAAAAATACATTCATAAGGGTAAAAGCAAATTGTTATAAAGTTATATGGAGATTATATCTAACACTGGTGAAACTGAATATGTTAAATAACAATGTACAGTGTTGCCCTTGTACTGGAGATGTGGAAAAGAAAAAGGCACCTATTTACATATGTGGTGGACTTGTGAAACAAGAAAGAAGGAACGGTCAATGGTATTTAAGGAGATTACAGAAAGAATTGACATTGATGTACAAATGTTTCCAATGATTGCTTTGTTGAATATGGTTAATAATAGTCAATTAAATAAAGAGGAAAATGAATTATTATTATGGTTACTGTGGCAAGGCTGATATTTGCAAAGAATTGGAAAAATAACGACCGATTTTAATATAGAGGAATGATCTAAAGAAATGTGGAATATGGCTATTAATGATAAATTTAACTTTTAAAACTAAAATTAGAAAAGGAATATTGAAATGTAATATTTGACAGATATAGGGAATTTATTTTTGATATCTGTGTTTCAGAAACACAAGGGGAATACACCCGGAGAAGAATCAATGTATTTTTGGAGATAAATGGGGCGGTATGAAATATGATTAAAAATATAAATGTTAACTAGTCCTGAGTGTCAAGGATTACACATGGGTCATAGATGTGGTTTTGTTTAGTTTTAAATCGATTTGTTAGTGTGTTTATTTTGGTTTTTTTAATAGTTTGGAAATTAATAAAAATTATATTTAAGAAAATTCCAAACCTTACTGCAGAGTGGCTTGAGAGCCCAACCTCAAGGGACTTACATCAACTCTCACAGAGACATGTACCACCAGTTTTTGGACTCTTGTGTATACGTTTTTCTGCCCTATCCACAAAGAGGGTGCGCTAAGCCTGAAAGATTGGGATTTTCTCCATGAAAGCTTGCAATTTATTTGATTTTTATTGGTCTAATAACAGGTATCACCCACTCTTACCTTCTTGATCACTCCCTATTGCAGATGCCAGGGAACTCTTTTACCGTTTACCCCCTAAAAAATTTATATACGCCAACATTGCCCCCTTGATTTAAACCAGTCGAGCGCCAGTGCTGAAGCCTCGCCGCCCGCGCCTGGACCGCCTCTGCAGCCGCCTGACAGGGCCGCGCTCAGTCCTTGGCCCCGCAGGGGTGGCTGCCTTTCTCCGCCGACAGGTGGCTTCTGGGCAGCCATCGAAGAGCAGCAGATGGCTCGCCCGCCAGGGGCCGCCTCCTGCTCCAACATCAGCACCGGCGGCTGCTCGGTGGGGCGGCCACTTCGGGCCTTGGTATCAGGGCTCCAGTGGGCCTCGCCATCGAAGCGCTGTGACAGCTGGCTCATGGAGGGCAAGAGGCTCTACCAGGCCTGGCCGGCCAGCACGGAGGCACCGCTGAAGGGAGCTGCGTGGCCGGCCTAGCGCTGCTGCCTCCCAACGGGCTGCTATGGGAACAGGGACAGGGCGTGGGCCATCGGTGTCGTCCCAGCGCCCGCCCCCTCCGCCACAATCCACCTCTCCTGGCAGTGGAAGGAGAGGCCCCTCCTGGCTGGGGCCCTCCGGCCACTCTCCCCGGCCTTGCCCTCCGCTATGGCCAGCTCCACCCCTGTCGCCTCGTCTGCCATATGCCACTGGCCGGAGCCCGTCGCTGGCTGCTATCTCCTGTGGCTCGGTTGCAGCTGGGCCGGAGACGGGGGGGTAGGAAGGGGGCAATCAGGCAGCTGGGGACCTCACTCTGGGCAGAGGATGAGGAGGAGGAGGGAAGGGGGTTAGGGTCGTGTCCTCATTACCCCCAGGATTTTCATTTTTATCCCATTTAGGGTAATTTATCCCTGTTCCCTGATCACTGCCCTATTGGCTCTTTCAGGTCATTCCCTCTCTCCCCTCAGGTAACCCGTGGCTCTCCCCCATCCCCTTTGCATTTTATAGAGATACAGATTTTTCCCACACTTCTTTCACCACTTTCCCTTTTGGGTTAGGTGACAAATCTTGTCTCGTACTCCATCCAAGCCAGAGGGAGCCAGCTTGGTTTTTACTTGCCTGCCAGCCAGATTAGGATGGTTCAGATGCTGCTTCCTGAACCACAGCCTTGCCTTCTCTTGATGTGCCCGAACTATGGCACATACTTTTAAATATTTTGTATGTGATTTGTAGCAGACCCCACCAGAGTTTTTATAATCTATCTAGTGAAAGATTATCAAGTGTAAGGATATCATTTTTGCTTCTGGGGAAAGTTCAGGTTTGATTTCATCTTGATTCAGAGAAAGTTCAGGTTTGATTTATTGATTTAAAATCAATCAATTTTTTTTCCTGTCAGTTTTCTTTTCTGTCCACCTGTCACATCTATACATTGTGGATAGGAATAAAAGAATGTGAATGAACTTGGCCTTGGTCTCCAGTGACACACCCTTAATGATCTTTTCTAATTCCTTCATTGCTGTCCTTCCAGGTCTCAATTTTCAGCTGATTTCTTGGCTGCAATCTCTGTTTGGATTGATAATTAAACCAAGATATACTGTACAAAGTATTTAACAATTTCTATATCTTTATTGAAAAGAAATAAAAGAGAGCAATTAAAAAGGAAAAAGCCAAAATATATCTCCTATCCTCGTTTTTCGATTTTACATAAGGACTATATGGCTTTTTGTTTGTTTGGTGTTTGTGTGTGTTTAATATTTTGTATTCATTGGGTTGTAGCCTCCCCCCCCCCCCCCCGTTTATAATCTATCCAAATAACTTTTAATACTGGGTGGATTCAATACACTGGCCAGTATCCTATTCATGCTGGTGTAACATAAAGTTAAAGTTAAAGGTAAAGGTTCCCCTTGACAATTTTTGTCCAGTCGTGTTCGACTCTAGGGGGCGGTGCTCATCCCCGTTCCAAGCCATAGAGCCAGCATTTTGTCCGAAGACAATCTTCCGTGGTCACATGGCCAGTGCGACTTAGACACGGAACGCTGTTACCTTCCCACCGAGGTGGTCCCTATTGATCTACTCGCATTTGCATGCTTTCGAACCGCTAGGTTGGCGGGAGCTGGACAAGCGACGGGAGCTCACTCCGTCGCGTGGATTCGATCTTACGACTGCTTGGTCTTCTGACCCTGCAGCACAGGCTTCT
The DNA here is from genome assembly GCF_051106095.1 of Pogona vitticeps. NCBI lineage: Eukaryota > Metazoa > Chordata > Lepidosauria > Squamata > Agamidae > Pogona > Pogona vitticeps. The sequence goes on from NC_135784.1 coordinate 198,228,186, forward strand.
GCGGTTTAGCTCACAGCGCCACCACGTCCCCCGTAACATAAAGTTATGCCAGCATAAATGTGCCTAATATTACGGCTAGCAACAAGGAATTGCACAATCCATTGTACATCCCTGGCACTGACCAGTTGCGCAATGCGTGGGTGACAGTACAGTACTTTGGGTATAACACTTCCGCCTTGGCGCCAACACAAACATTCCACATGCAATCCTGAGTTGTGTGTACATAGTTGTGCAATAGGATTTTGGCCAATAAATGAAAATGTAACAAGCAAAGTTCACAGAATATGTGAACATGTCTGTATCAGCAACTGATCTTCATGGTTACAGGGAGAGAGTTACATTTGTGCTGTAGGGAACAGGGATGCTTCCAAACTGGCCTTACCATTCTATGAATATTGCCTCAAACTTTCTTCAGTTTTTGGTGGCGTTCTGCTCTGCCAGCTTTTGACTGAGCTTGGCAGCCCTACCTTATCATTGCGTGGCCTGAATTTCACTGTGAACTTCTGAACCCAGTCTAATTTGCAGTACAAATGCAGTACAATGTGGGCTACACAGTGTACGTTGGATTTTTTGACCTGAATTGCCTCTGGACAAAAGGCCTGGCCGAGAACCTGACAGTCTGATTTACATTAGAGTAAAAAGATCAGGATATCATCTTGACATTCAATATCTAGGCTGAACCATGTCACGTTTTTGAAAAGGAGAAGCAATTGGTGGGGTGGGAGAAATCTGGCATTCTCTAAATATCTTAACGTGCTTAATTGCATCTGTATGGGGAAAATGGGCTTAATGAGAAATAATTTAAGATGGCAAAGGAGAGGAAAGCTGTTTTCAAGAACTCCATTTACGTGGCAAGATGAGCTTTAAAATAGAATCAGGAAATATCAGGAACTCATAATGAATGAGGTGAGACACGTAGGATGAAATTAATTACCTCAAGGAGAAGAGGTTGAAAACTTCATTTTGCAAGAGGAAATATGCCTCTTTCACACTGGTACATGGTAATCAGGAATGCAATAAAGTGGATGATCTTGGCCTTGGTCTCCAAGGATGCCTCCTTACACTTGATAATCAACATCAGGCTATTGTGACATAGAGCATGCCTATGACACAGGAGCCCTATATAGACACTGAGCCTATATATGCAAAGGAAAAACAAATGGCAGTACACTCAAGCCCAAATACAGCCCCATGTACCCTGCTCTCTTGTAGATTTTCATGCACAGGGTTAGCATGGTGTTCCACTGAACATGTTTATAACTTGCTCCAGAATCTTTGATCAAGATATCAGTAAGGACTTTCAGTCAAACATGGTAATACACCTCCACCAGACCTTAGCATAAAAGTGAACGGATTATAGAGCCAGACCTACAGGTAGATTCGTGGACAAATAGCAACTGTTTAATGATAATAACAAAGATTCCCCCATCCCCAATTAGTCTGTAAGAATCCCTGATCTGTGATAAGTTAGATATAGATATTTAATTATGTATAAGAACCATCTCAGTGTAGGATCCCTGGGGCCATAGAAGTTAGCTCCACCTACTTACTACCATTTTGTATGTGGTTCCCCTGCCAGACAATAATTTGCATATGATTCTAACTGCTAGTCCTCAGGGTTTAAGTGAAAACCGAAGTACATTCCACTGTATTATTTGTTTGTTTGTTTGTTTAATTTAAAATATTTCAAAACTGTTTTTCTCCTTTAAAAGGACCCAAAGCAGCTCATATCATTAAAAGACAATATTCAAAAATAAGAGCTGGTGTTATGGCTATTTTTCAATGGCCGGTTTGAGGGTTCTTAGAACCAAAGCACTAGGAGAGAGGTAATGAAGAAAATTTCCCCCACGCTTCCCAAATATCTGGACTCCATGGAGTCGTGGAACAAGGCACTGATTAAAGAAATAACTGGTTCTAAAAGAAGCAGGTGGAAAAAATAGCTAGTTTTCCGCTGTCACCCACCAACCTACTTGCTTCCAATGTCCTCCTACATCACTGCCTCCTTTTTTTTTAAGGTGGCAGGAGGTAGAGTGGGATGGTGGTGGTGGTTTCTCCTCCTTGCTTGGGGCGTATGCGTGTTGCCATCCACCACACTCTTCCTGTGATGGCAGAGGAATGCCCCCCCTTTTTTTAAAGTAAAGGAGGTCAAGGGGCTAGCTTTTTTGCCTGGCTGGTGGGCATCAAAGAAATGGGAGGGCGAAAGGAGGGTGGCACACTCTCTCTCAGTTAAGGTGACAGAAGAGCTTGGATTGCTGTGCATTCAAAGTTCCTCAGAGGTGCCCACAGGTCTGGGAACTTTGGTAATCCAGTCACAAGTACGGTCCTCATGTCCATCCTGACACCACCACTCTTTGGTCAGGTTAACTGTTTGGTCTCCTCAAGAAGTCTTGAGAAGTGTAGTTCCATGAGAAAGGGGGCAAGGGAGCAAGGGACCTCTGGCAGAGACTTCTCTGTGCCCTCAGTGAAACATTAGTTCTCAGCTTCCTTTGGAGGAAACCATGGGCTCCAGTTAATGGTATCCGATCGTTGTAGGTTAGCACCATAGATAAGCTTACATTCCAGATGTAGACAAGTTATGTTCAGGATGAAAGATCTTTGCATAAAGATAAGTAGCAAGTAATAGTACAAGACAAAACACGGCCTGAACATTCTTCGATTCCTTGCTGATAAAAAGGATGACAGCCATTGCTCCATGCTGTGATAAATGGTTGCGTACACAACCGGATCCGTCTGAGCAAGGGAAGTCTCAAGTTGCACAATATTAGCAAGAAGGATTCCCCACCCATCCAGCTCTTTATTCTTTCACTACTGGCACAAGACTGGTACTTTGCCATTAGCTGAAATGGGGTGGCGGGGGTTGGGGTGGGGTGGAGGAGAATATTAAAAGCTTCTGCAACGCCTCCCTATGAAACTAGGGATTCCCCAACACTTCTGGTATCCTCCTCTCTTGTTCCCCCGGTGTCCTTTTGGAGGCGTGGGGCAATTTTGCCAGATTTTGAGGGCACGCCACCCACCCCCAATTTATTTATTTATTTATTTATTTATTTATTTATTTATTTATTTATTTATTTATTTATTTATTTATTTATTTATTCATTCATTCATTCATTCATTCATTCATTCATTTATTTATTTATTTATTTATTTATTTATTTATTTATTTATTTATTTTGGTTGAGCCACTGAAAAAGCATGAGGGGACATTTTCAGTTAAACACTTGGGTGTGAGGCTCTCATATGACTGGCAGGTGTGAAAGATGGCCCTTCACCTTGCTGGGTTCATTCTTCCCTGCTATGACATCGAACAATGAGCTGCGCATCTGATTATACTGAAAACAAAAAAGGTAAAGATGTCTGTTTCATTAGTCCCATTGAAGTGCACAAGCACTTAAGGATAGATAGATAGATAGATAGATAGATAGATAGATAGATAGATAGATAGATAGATAGATAGATAGATAGATAGATAGATAGATAGAGAGAGAGAGAGAGAGAGAGAGAGAGGGGGGGGGGTTGTCTCATATAGATAGAGTGGTGTGTCCATGAGTGTACATTCACTGTGCTTCAGCATGATAGGAGAGGATCTCTTCAGAAGTTGCCCTTTTTAATTTTAATTTTTTATTTTCCTTATAAAGGTAGGGTAAGATAATTGCTGAATACTTTCTCTCTTGCTTCCAATAGGCAAGAAAGGGAGAAGCCCAATAAATTTAACGTGGGAGGTGGGCTGCAAGGGCATCTGCAATGCTAACACAATCAAGGTGAGACAAAATCAGAACTTGCAAGTAACAACTCATAAAAAACATGTTTCTTGTATTTAGTAACTTGTTCTAGTAACTAAGATATAATTGCACTACATTATGGCATAACCTATATAAAGAAATGGATAACTTCTCTTTTTGTGATCTGTCTGAACTCCCACCCACCCACTTTTAGTTAGAGCAGTGTGGCCTTACTACATGGTGAGGGTGTAGTAACACCTAGTTCAAGTGCTGGCTTGTGCTGTGCTTTCCGCTTCTGCGTTTGCTCTCCTAATGGGTCTTGAGGCAACGAGGTGATGAGAGACGAGCAGGTGTTTTGTACCACAAATGATAGTATTCGCATGTCCTTTTTTTAAAAAAGTACCAATAACTGATTTAATTACTTTTGAGTACTGGGAAGCAAACAGTTTCTTTTTTAAAACAGTAACTATAATAGCAACTATTCTTAAGCATTGGTAATATGTATTCGCAAAGGCTTTCATGGCCGGGATCTAATGGTTGTTGTGGGTTTTTCGGGCTCTTTGGCATGGACAGAGTTCCTACTCCAGTCCTCTGAAGATGCCGGCCACAGAGACTGGCGAAACGTCAAGAAGAACAACCTTCAGACCACGGCCAAAGAGCCTGAAAAACCCACAACAACCATTGGTAATATGATTGTAAAAATGACTTTCTATGCAATAGATAGTAAGTCAACTCCTCACCTCTTCTCCAGTCCTGGCAAGCTTTTCTGTTTTCCAAAATGGCTCCAGGACAATGATATTATATATCTCAGCCCGTACATAATGTTTACTTTGGTGCTCCAGCTGCAATATGGCCCAGCTGGGTTTGAGGGCATTTGAGGTCTTCCTAGTCAGGTGTTTACATTATTAGTTATTTGCTGTTAGATGAAATTGTGTCCTACCTTTTATCCAATGTGTGCAGGTCAGCATACCTCACTCTCTTCCTCCTCTCTTAATTCTTGCAATAGCTCTGTGAGGCAGGTCAAGCTGCAAAGGAGTGACTGTCCCGAGGCCTCCCACTGAATTTCAATGTGCTCCTGGTCCCACTCTCTTTCAGAAGGGCTCTGTCCACTTTAAGCAAAGCAAGGTCTTCAGGCAGTTATTTTATGTCCACCACATTAGACAGAACAGCTGTGAACTCCTTTCCACAGATGTGGTGAGAGCAACAATGAATCTTGTGGCATCTTAAAAATTGACAGGTTTTACTTGTCATAAGCTTTTGAGGTAACTTTTATGGTTTCAAATTTTAGATTTCACGAACTACACTCCACAAAACTATGTGCCAAATAAACCTTGTCTTTAATATGGCACAAAGTTGTTTTTGCCGTAGCAGACTAACCCAGCTGCTCCTCTGGAAATCTTCTGCTGATCTGTCCCAGAAAGCCTGTCATAACCCATCCCATGTCATATTTCTGAGCCGAGGTCAGGTACGAAACAGGGCTAAATACTGGCATCATAGATAAGTGGCACATCTGAAGAAGAAACTAACTCATACTCTGAGGGAGCTGAGCTTGTGTTGCAATCTGTCATCGCCTGGAAATTAACTTGTCAAATTTGATTAACAGTCAGGGAAGAAGGCTACGGAGCTCACCCAGGAAGCGGCTTGTTCAGCTCTGAGGTCAGAAAATAGTAACCATTCCTCACTACTTTCAGCAGAGGATGTTACTAAAGATTTCAAATGAGGGTGTGTAGATTTTCACTCCCTGCCTTGCCTTCCTCCTAGGTGGTGATGTAGAAATGGAAGTATGGCAGCTCTCTTACTCAACAGAGGCTGCTTATGTGGGTGTGTTCAAGGCTGACATTTGATGTGCATGAGAGGTGCTGATGCTGGCATGCAAAGCGAAATGTTTGCTCCTTGGAGTTTCTTTCTGAGCTCTGCAAACCCAGTCGGGCTGCAAAAAAGAAAGATGGACTCTGAGTTCAGACTGATCAAGGTCATGTCACCAGTTGAAGACAACAGGGTTCTACTTCCATGGACAATTTGGCCTGCAGAAACTATGCTCACAACAATGGAGCAATTCCCAAACTCTGTGCTAAAGCACATGAGTGTGTCTTGAGAATGTGAGAAATGTGCCTCTATGTTTAATCTAAAACGGGGGCTGGGCAACCCTGGCAGGTCTGGAGGCTAGTTCCACAGACCATATCCTCTCCCAGTCTTTAAGCATTACAATTCAAGGGATTAGTGCAGCGTTCTGCCACCTGGATCCCACCCTGCAGTAGCTGGGATGATGAGAGAGGTTGTCTGATATGTCTGGACCATGTCTGGATCCAGCTGGCTGAGGATGATGAGAGCTGCATTCCAACACATCTGGTGGACTCCAGCTTGAGAAAGGCTGAGCTATAGCACACCCACCAACCCCATCAAAGGCTCCAGCTCTTGGATCAGGAAGCTGATCATCTGAGGACTACGCTTCCCTTATCATTTGCGGTTGTAAGGCCGGCTTTTACATGTTAGGTTAGAGTTTTGGGGGTGGGATCAGGATTGTAATGGAGCTGGAGTTGGGAGTAACTTTTTTTCTTCCTCTTTTTCTGTGGTCCTGATGAAAACCTCCCACGGCCAGTTCAGCCACTAGAGGCAGGGTTCCAACTCGCATCCACAGGAGCCTTCCTACTGGGGGCAGGAGCAACTGGCTGTGCCTTCAGATTACAGTGGACCCTCGACTTACGGAATTACTCCGTATTGGAATGGTGGCTGGAGGTCGAAAAGGCTCCATTGACCTACAATGCATTGAAAACCGATTAATCCGTAACCCAACGTTTTTGTTCCATTTTGGGTTTTTTCCGGTCTGTAGGTCGATTCTCCGGCTGCAAGTCGAATCTAAATTTTGCAGCCAGAGAAGTCTGTAACTCAAAAAGTCTGTAAGTGGAGCTGTCGGTAAGTCGAGGGTCCACTGTATGAAGAAGGAAGGGCTATCATCTTCACAATACACTACAGCCCTGATCCTGTTTTCCACCCCGAGTCACACTTTACAAATCCATTCTTGCAACATGTTTAGCATCCCATGGAATTTGACCCCCACGGTTGGGATTTAGCTACCTGCAACTCTACCGTGAGCCCATCATTAGAGCTGAAAACATATTAGTGTTGAAGAAACACACTTCAGGCATACTTTGTGTTGAGGAACAGACTTCAAAGGAATCTTGTCTTTGTATCTCCCATTACAACAGGTCCACTGGCTGCCAATCTGTTTTCAGCTCCAGTTTAAAGTGTGGTTGTGACCGATGTGCTATATGAGTTGAGCTCAAACAATTTGAAGGACTGCATCTCCCCCTATGACCCAACCCAGTTTTCAGATCTCCATGGAAGGCACCCTGCCCAGTTTTACCACCTCATATCTGGCAAGAACCCGAGGAAGGGCCTTTTCAGTGGCTGCCAACTGGGAATGGGATGCGGTCCCTTGGGAGGCCAGGTTTGCCCCTTATCTGCTGATGTTTCACTAGCATGGCAAAGACATTCCCTTGAGGCAGTCTTTTAGCAACTGAACTGGATCGATGAGAAAGGGATTTGACTGCAGGATTATGCACATTGTACTGCTGTGGGTGCATGCCAAACTGTTTTTAAATCTGTAGTTTTTTGGGAACTATTGTATGTTTAAGTTTTTTTTGTTATAAATACTGTGACTTATTGTGGTCTTACTTGTATCTGGTTTTTAATCATTTGTGAACCATTGTGGGTCTCTGTGCTGGGAGAGAGTCAGTACAGGCATGATATGAAATAGATGAAACAACATATATAATAATCTCCTGTTGATCAATTACAAAACAAAACAAGCTAATTTGCTAACTTCAGGAGCTGCTTCTGTCGTGACACTCTCACATAAATACCCTTCAGGGTTTTCTTCTTCTAATTACGGGTTATCTAATAGCATCTTTTCCTGCGTATGTAGTCCTCTTCAGGCACTGCAGAGAACAGCATTATTAAAAACAGCCCCCTGAAATTGGCAAGCGATATTCTTGTCCATGTGGGCTTGCCAAGCCTAAAATAACCCGACCTCTGCCATTTGCCCAGGAGCCAAACCCGAATGATAGGTGCTCGAGCAAGTGAAATTTAAGGGCACCATTAAAATATTGCAGAGCGAGTAGGAACTTACTCAAGATTCCCCAGCAGAATGATATACTTTCTGTGATGGAAAACAGGACCAGGAGAAGCATTTTGAAATGCCTTATGGGATCAGTCGGCAACAGATAGGTGGTGGTAATGGTGGCAGCCCGTGGTCCAAGCCCTTGAGTGCCCTATCCCGCTACTGAGGGATGGCCCCATGTCCCTGGTTTAATCGTGGGCTGCCGGTGCTCTTGAGGCTGGGAACCAGGAATTCTGAACTGAGACAGAGGATACTAGACACTCCTTGTTCACAAGTACATGGTTAAATTATAGAATGGCTACCAACAGAGGAGTGGTCAAATTTATAGGGGATAAGGTTGTCGATGGTTACTCATCATCATGACTCTATACTAGTGGTACCCAGCCTTAGGGAACCCAGGTGTTCTTGGGCTGCAATTCCCAGAAACCTCAGCCAGAACAGCTGGTGGTGAAGGCTTGTGGAATTACAGTCCAAGAACACTGTGGTTACTGAAGGCTGGGAGTCTCTGCTTGATACAATGTCCTGATGTCCAAGATTTGCTGGAGAACAAGACCAGGAAGATGCTGCTGCTCTCATGTCTCACTTGTGGGTTTTCAATGGGCATTTTTGGTGGCCATTGTGGGTAACAAAATATTGGTCAAGAGATGCCTTTCGACTGATCCGAAAGATCTCTTATGTTTTTAAGGATCCCAGTAGAAGAACTCCCTATCAACAGCAAGCAGGACACAACAGATGAGGTGTAAAAGGGCCATTTCAGGTGTTTGTGAGCACTCTTGTGTTACAGAGTCAGACGTCATGCATCTTGACTCTGTACTGCCTGTGGTTGATTGGTCACCTCTCATATATATCATCCTGTGCCTCAGAGAATGAGAAGGTAAGTTATGGGGTTGTGATCTGGATGGACCTATAGATCCTGGAGCTGTGGCATTATTTCTTTCTGAGGCAGGGTATAATAAACCATATGTTCCAGGTGTGCTTCTAACTAGACGAAACTGGCTTGTCAAGAAGGAGCCAAGGCATAGATAAAGATGTTGGGATGCCCATGAGAAAACTTCCCGTCATGGTGGCATCGGCAGACATAAATCTGCCGCTAGCTCTAATTGTGACAGATGGAAACATACCCCTTCTGCTGGATGGAAACTGGCCGCGTAAGTTAAAAGTGGCCTGGAATGAATTTGAGAGGTTGCTTGACAGTGAGTCAGACCATTGTTTCATACAGCACATTGGATTGGTGAGGCCTCAACAAAGTCTCTGGCTAATGCCTTTCTTTTCATCATCTACCCTGTCCTTTTAATTAGAGAGGTCATAAAAAAACTCTTTTGCATGGAAAAGGCATGTACTAGAGATGGCTTCTAGCAAGTGCTCTTAAAACGTAAGATGTTATGGTTCAGTTTTCGGCCCTCAAACATGTGAAGCATACATTCTAATAGTAAATTACACTCTCTTGGTGAATTAGGGGCTCTACAAGAACAGTACACAGCAAAACAAACAAAAAATAGATTTGATGCAATGTCATTGAAGTCCAGTTCTATCCAAACCACTCTTGTAGATGTTGAGTGATAATAGGAGTAGTAGTTCCTCAACATCTGGGGGGGGGGCACAGATAGAAGATAAACTGGGGTTTTCAATTATTGAATTCTGGATGTTGTTACACCACAAATCCCATAATTCCTTACTATCCGCTATATTGCATAGAGTTGTAATCCAGAGGGGCCACACTGGCACAACATGAAGCTCCATATCTCCCAGGTGGCAATTTCCTGATTCCTTAAAGCATGCCTTATACTGCACGTAACACACAAACCAGCAACCAGACGATGAGAAGAACTGAGGAGACGGGGGGTGGGGGGTGGTACCTTCCCTTGTGGTGACTGGAGACTATCCATTTTGCCTCCCAAGGCATGGAAATGGTAAACATATTATGGAGATTATAAGAACTCCAAAAACATCTGGTTGGAAAGTTGCTTCCTTCACATGCGCTGGACTTGATGATCCACAGGGTCCCTTCCAGCTTTGCAGTTCTAAGATGATGATGATGATGAAATTGACCAATATCCAGGCCTGGGATCTTTTATTAGGAAAGGGCAGAGTTCAGGCTTGCCACAGAATCTAGACTGTTCTTTTTACAAGCATCTCGAGATTCACCAACAGGAGGCTGATGCAAAACACATCCAGCGATCAGAATTAAAGTGTTGTAACCCCATGTATTCAATAGCAGAACTAAACAGAGCTCACTGTCCCTTCCATTCCTGACAGGCTCTGTTAAACAGAGCAGGATAATTCAATGTGTGTTGTGTGTGTGAGAGGCACAGAGAGAAAAAGGGAGAGTTATTGCCTTATTAAACAACTGGGAGTTAAAATCTTGCTGCTCTACTTCGGTTACCCAGATATTTAGCCCTAGAACTAAATCTCTCTTCTACCTATTCCTGGTTCATGTGATCTAACTGCAAAATGAGTTTACCTTGCCTCTCCTAACAAGTCTTGCTGAACTCATATATGAATGTTATGATTTTTGGCCAGGAGGCACACCTCAATTAAGGGCATCTGAAGGAATTGGTTTGAAGGAGAGGATGTTGGAAGGAAGTACACTGAACATAGACTGCATAAACAGTACATAGGACTACAATGTAGTGCACCTGTCTAATAATACATTTGAGGAATAAGTGCCCTCTGAACACCTGTGTCCATGTTGTCTCACTCTTAAAGACTGCAAGTAATCCTACTGTAGAGTGGTATTAATAATGTTACAGATTAATACTAGGTGATGGAATACGCATAGTAGCTAACACTACTGAAGAATGATAGCAGTCCCACTGTCCCCCCCCCCAGCCTTCAAATATGCCTTAAATGTAAGAATATTCTGTTAGGATAATACTTGGATAAAGATGAAAACAAATGGCAAAGGATAATGTGGAACGATGGTTGTTGTAGGTTTTTCAGACTGTTTGGTCATGTTCTGGAGGTTTTTCTTCCTAACGTTTCACCAATCTCTGTGGCTGGCATCTTCAGAGGACAGGAATTAGAACTGGAGAAACATTGGGAAGAAAAAACCTCCAGAACATGGCCAAACAGCCCGAAAAAACTACAACAACCATCGGATCCCAGCCGTGAAAACCTTTGAGAATACATGATAATGTGGAACACTTGAAAATGGGGTACAGAAATGTAGCTTTCAAGTTTTTAAAAAAGGAAGTGCATATCCTGCTCGTGCCCAAAGATTTCTTACTTGGGATATGGTATAAATGATAAAATAATTAAAATAATGTATGAATATCTCTTAAATTTGAAAATGGAAGGCCAAGTGGTGAAAGGCCCATGATAAAATGGGCACAAAATGTTGGTCATAATATTGACTTAGAACAATGGGCACAAATTTGACAGAAGAATACTAAACTTACAAATTCAGTAAATTTTAAAGAAAAAAATATATAGCATAAGTTGTTTTATAGATGGTGCATGACTCCAACTAAGTTATCTAAAATGTATGGAAATACCTCCAACAAATGAGGGAAATGTATAACTCAGGAGGGTACTCTTTATCATATCTGGTGGACATGCAGGGAAGCAAAAAAATTATTGGAGATCAATACATGAAATGTTACAAAAAATCTTATCTTATGTGATACAATTTAAACTGAAATTGTTTCTATTGAATATTATGACTGAAATTGTAGATAAAGAAATGACATATTTGATAATACATGTAATTACAGCAGCGAGGTTATTATATGGAAAATATTGGAAGAAAGAAGAGGTATCGTCTCTGGAGGAACTGATAGAAAAGATACTGGAAGTTGCTGAGATGGATGTACTAACAGAAGCACTAAATGAAAGATCATCTCGAAAAGGACTTAATATGGGAACGGATTTATAACTGGATCTGAAATATGGATTGGAAAGTATAGATAAAAGAAGTACGAGAAGGTCCAAAGGAATGGAGAGAGTAGAAACTATACATATTCTAGAAAATTGTTAAATTGTTTACTTATGTGATTTCCCTTTTTAGCACAATTAAGTAAGCAGATGTAAGAATACTCTTTTGCTGTCTTGTATTTTACCATTTCCCCATCCTTACTCATCCCTTCCTTATTCCTCTGTATCCACACTCCAACCCCTATTCCTATTAAAAATGAATAAAAACTGGGAGGGGGGAAGGGTTATGGTATAGATGCTGTAAGCACATATCCCTTAAGGGAGAAAAATGAAGCATTTGTCAGCGCATTGGTATCCCATGGAGTTTTAGAACTGTGAAATAATTCTTGGCTGTGTTAAGCCATTAAGACCTGGCAGCCTTAATTAACCCCCTATCAGTATTCTAATGCAAAAATGTAAAAAATTGAAATGGGCTGCTGAAGAAGGAGAAGTGAGCTTTCATGAGAGTGAAAAAACATACTGAACATTTCAGACTCGCAGGTACATTTAAACCTGGAATTTCCTTTAAATTCAGCATACAATACCTCACCTATGAAGTTGTAATGTCCCATATATGTCCACATGAATAGGGGGAGAAAAAAAATATCCTCCAAATGAAACCCTGGGGGAAGTGGGAGCGATCTCCAAGAACATTTCTGTTTGCTTTTGAGGAGAAATGGGTGTTATGTTATGGGAAAGCCTATACCTATGTGGTGCACCATGTGCTTCTCATGTAGATGGTTCTAGGTTCAATCGATAGCATCTCCCGTCTGAAGCCCCAGAAAATCTCTTTCAAGTAGTGGACATATTGTTAAACTTCACAACTCAATGGCCTGGATCTGATTCAACGCAGCTTCCTGTGTTACAAATTCATACAATCTGATTTCATGTTTGGCCTACCCCTCCCTGCCCATACAATGTAGATAGGCCTAAAATTAAAGCATTACCAAACAATACAGAAAACATTACATGCATCAAGTGCTTTCTACTAGGGAATTTAGATTCTGAATTACAGTCCTTCAGATTTGGAATTTGGCTTGCTAAATATTTGGAATTTCGAGATATCTGGAACTTTCTTACAGTCAATGTGAATACTATGTAATCATTATTTCCCACCCCCTTTAAAAAGCACAAACAAGTAAAGCTTTTTAAAAGGGTTGTTGTGGGTTTTTCGGGCTCTTTGGCCATGTTCTGAAGGTTGTTCTTCCTAACGTTTCGCCAGTCTCTGTGGCCGGCATCTTCAGAGGACAGCACTCTGTGTTCTGGTTTTTAAAAGGATTTCCCTGTGTCCCTTGACACTGTGAAGAGGACAGGACTATGGACACCACTGTCTGTGAGCCAGGGCCTGTGTCTCCTGCCCTATCCACAACAATGGCTCATGGAGTGTCCCACCATGCCGAGCAGGGAGAAGGCGGCACTGAGAACCAACCCTCTTGCAAGAGAGGGACCCACACCGAGGCCCTTATGGCAGTATTGGCTCTGAGGATGACCCCTAGAGGAAAAGAGGGAAGTGACCTACCCCCAGCAGATGGTGGTTGTAAGAACTGCCTTGCCACCAGTGGAGGGAGAAACCTCACAGAAGTCATCTAGGGAAGAGGCTGTCTGAGGAGAAGAAACCAGAGGCTCCAGGGGAAATAGTGAAGGGCACAGTGGAGGAACCTGGGGAAAGGGAACTGGAGTCCACTGGGGAAGGAGAGGAAGACCTCAGTGAAGGAGCTTGAGGGGACGCCTGAAAGAAGTGGTTTGAGACATTCTGGGCAGAGGACTCCCCAGGAACAGAACCCTTAGGGCAGTGGTCCCCAACCTTGGGCCTCCAGATGTTATTGAACTACAACTCCCAGAAGCCTTCGCCATCACCTCTGCTGGCCAGGATTTCTGCGAGTTGAAGTCCAAGAACATCTGGAGGCCCAAGGTTGGGGACCACTGCCTTAGGGGAGTGGGAGACTATGTTTATAAGGAAGACCCCTGAAAGTGGTGGTGGTGGTTCAGCTTCAGGTTCCCAATGGAGATGAAGAAAGACATGAGAACCCCAAACCCTCATTCCTACTGTGGAATGAGGAGGGGAAAAACTGAACTTAGGTCAGGAGAGCCCCTGCCGACCCAGCGCTGATGCAGGTGGAGGAAGCGGCAGCATGAGCGCTGGGAAGAGCAGGAAGAAGAGAGGACTAAGAAGCTGGGGCAGGCACGGGTTTATGGAGTGAGGATCTCTACATATCTGCCCCCATGGTGGACAACCAGGCCGCAAAAAGTGGAGAAGCCCAAGCCCTGGGGCCTCAACAATGGGACTAGCCAGGAGCCTAGCGATGGGAACTGGACTCACGAAGGGACTTAAGCTCCTCAAGGCGAAGGGAACCACGGGGCAACAAAGAGCACAGACTGTGGACTAGTAAAGGTAACCAGGACCAAGGGCCCTAACCTAGTTGTTTCTCCCCAGCCATGTTACAGTAAATCCTGGTGAGGATGATTGTTCTGTGTTGTGCTTTTGTGGACCAAAGAATGGAAGAGGGCTGCCCCTTGCAAGTGTGGACAGGGCTGGCAGGGTTCACAGACACCTTCCCAGGGATTGTACCCCCCCCAAAAAAAAAGGTAGCACACCAACAGCCAGCAGTGCCTAGGCATTAGGAAATGACTGTAATGGGCACACTGATTGGACCCTGAACAATGGGAATGGCAGCAGGAAACGCCAGCAGCAGCATTGGAAAAGCAGAGGACAGGTTGCACTAAGGAACAGGCAAACACCTTGGGCAGCATTGGCAGGCAGACGAGAGCAGCAAATGGCCTGTGGTGGGTGAGAATTGTGCCTACAGCACGAGACAGAACACAGTTGAGTGAGTGAGCGCAAACTTGGAAGTAGCAGCTGGAAGAATGAAAGGGGCAGAAGGAGGGGGCAGCGGACTGAAGCAGGGCAGGCCTAGTACTATGAGCAAAGTGTGTCGTTCTCTCTTACTTAAAGGGGACGTAGGGAAGTCCAGTAATGGTGGGTTGACCTTACGGAAAATAGGTTTTTATGTATGTATGTATGTATGTATGTATGTATGTATGTATGTATGTATGTATGTATGTATGTATGTATGTATTACCCTTCGCTATACGAAAACATCGCTGTGCGGGTAAGCAAAGCCTATTGGAACGCATTAAACTTAGTTTAATGCGTTCCAATAAGCGTGGAAACTTACCCCTCCAGCGATGTTTTCGCTCCGGCGGCCATTTTGGAGCCGCCGATCAGCTGATCGGCGGCTCCAAAATGGTCGCGGATGGCCCGAAATGCCCCCCCCGCAGCATTTTCGCGACCTCCGTAAGCAAGGGGAGGGCGCGAAAACACTGATAGGGGCCATTTCGGGTCATGCGGCGGCCATTTTGGAGCCGCCGATCAGCTGTTCGGCGGCTCCAAAATGGCCGCCGGAGGCCCCAATCGTCGCAAAGCGAGTGCGGCGATTGGGGCTGATCCGTATAGCGATCCCCAAAAAGGGATCGCTATACGGATTCTTCGTTAAACGGTGCGCTCGTTAAGCGAGGCACCACTGTATGTATGTATGTATGTATGTATGTATTTAATTAATTAATTAATTAATTAATTAATTAATTAATTTATACCCCGCCCCTCTAGACCATGTCTACTCGGGGCGGCTTACAACATAAAAATCAATATAAAATATATATAATAATTAAAAACAGTTACTATATTACAGTTACTATATTAATTAAAACAATTAATTTAAGAAAAAAAATTACCAAGATGGGTAAGATAAGGAAAGAAGAAATAAAAAGATTTAGCTACAGATCCGGGTTCCAGGAGTGAGCAGTATGGGCTGACAGTGTCCCTTGCCTGAGAGACCACTCTCTCACTGGGCACACTACTTGGTGGGTGAGACAGCAGTCCCGCAGTCACCTTGGGTGGACCTCTCCAAACAGACTCTTTCTCAACCCACCAAGACAAGGGTTCGGTCTCTTTTGGCTTACAGGGCTCCTGCAAGGAAGCCTCTTCCTCTGCCTCTGCCATGTCCTTCCTCTGGGGTTGGGTCTATGTAGGACAGGCCTCTGCCATGCTTGTCAACACATTGTCACAGAAAGCTTGCTCTGTCGTTGCAGGGGTGAGGGATTTCAACTCTAGAACACAACTGCTGGTACAGCTGTTTGGAGTGCCATGAACGCTGCTAGGTTCTTCCTGCTCTCCGTGTTAGCCAGACCTTCTTCACTAGCCACTGCAGCATCTGGTGGAAAGTTGGGTGGCATTGCACACCCCTACTCTTTTTCATGAGGGACGTGGTGGCAGTGTGGGCTAAACCGCAGAAGCCTGTGCTGCAGGGTCAGAAGACCAGCAGTCGTAAGATCAAATCCACGCGACGGCGTGAGCTCCTGTCACTTTGTCCCAGCGTCTCGCCAACCTAGCGGTTCGAAAGCATGCAAATGCGAGTAGATAAATAGGTACCACCTCAGTGGGAAGGTAAAACGGCGTTCCCTAGTCACGCTAGCCACGTGGCAATGGAAACTGTCTTTGGACAAGCGCTGGCTCTACGGCTTGAAAACGGGATGAGCGCCGCCCCCTAGAGTCGGACACGACTGGACTGAAAATGTCAAGGGGAACCTTTACCTTTTTACTTTTCCCCCCTGCTGCTTAATATCCATTAGTTGCTGTTTAATTTGGGGACCCAAGAGGGTTGCTAGAACATACTCCTCCTTCTTCCCCAAGGAGGCAAACCTGTAGCGGAGCAGGTCCTTCAGCTTGCTGGCCGGGTCCGCCACTTCAGACCAGAAAAAAAAAATGCTGTTCTCCCTTTATGGAATCAATCCCCCACCCACCAAGACTGTCCCCTCATTAATGCCCTCCATCATGCCAACCAAGCCCTGGAATATTGGGATCACTTGGCGAAGGATGGATGTCTCCTCCCGAAGGACTCGTGTTGTGCTCTCAAACCTTTGGAGGAGAGAGACCACTTGGCCCATAATGCCCCACTCTTTTCTGCTCAGAGGAGCAGCCAACCCAATGGAAGTCTCCAGGGCCAAGTCATGGAGTGCCCTTTGCTGCTCCAGCACTCTTTCAAGCAGGTGAAAAGTGGAGTTCCATCAAGTTGCCAGACCTATCCTGGATTAGGTGGTGCAGTTGCAATCCCAATGTTTCTTGCCTCTTCTGCAACACTTCACTGCCCTGGGCACTGTGGTGGAAATGCCCTGCCACCTTTCTGGCCCACTCAGCTATATTAAGCATGCATGTGACCCACTCTCTGCAAAGCACTCTGAGCTACTAGGTCGAGTGTGGTCCATACACTGCACCCCTTTCATCTTTCCAGCATGAGCAACAGACCTTGCCTTTCTGGAGCTAGACTCCACAGCTGCAGCATGTCTCTCAGAGCCTCTTGAAGGCGATGAGCTATGTGGCTACCCTCCATCATAATCACATTCAGCAGGGCCTACCTGTATCCTGTCCTTGTGTGCTGCCCTTTGCCTTGATGCCTCCACCTTCCCCCAGCGTCCTGTCAGGGAGAGAGAGGCATGTTTTGCACCCTGGCTGCCCCAGGTGTCACTTGTAAAATGTACCACCTGTGCCCTGGCCAATTGCTGCTGTGCCAGTTGCCTGGCAACCCAATATAAATCTGGCACCACCCTGCAGCTAAGGATCATTTCAGATAACAATTGGTAATGGTGTGCCAGTTCTGTCATAACCTGCAGAAATGAATCTTATGCACCAGAGACAATGGCTGGTCATCCAGAGTTACCATCTTCCCTAGGTGACAAGTAATCCTGGAATTTTTACGTTTGCAGAAGGTCTTTTCCTGCACCTTTCCAAGCTCCTCCAGAGTAGCCTGGAATTTATTCTTAAGATGTGGGTCTGACATTTGCTGCCTCCCACCTCTTGCTATTTGCCCATCTACCTCTGTGCTTCCCTGGGCTGGTGGTTCAATCTCTGCCCTCTGAGGACTCTTACCCTTTAAAATAAGGAAGCCATTTATCGCCACAGTACCCACTTCATTTGCCACCAGCAACGCCCTGTGCTGAGTCTTCAGGTGGCTGAGCCTGCTACTGTTGGACAGATGGCCCCAATTTTCCCACACTTGAGCACCGTCTTGCTGTGCATCCACTCAGCCACTGTTGAAAATGCTTCCCGATGACTTTTTGGGAGCTCCAGTTTTTTACTTTATGTTCATATCAGGGATTCATAACTTGTCATCGCTACTAGTTCCAGCAACTGGTGGGGCAAAATGCAGCTGGAGGGGCAGGGGTTAGCCCCCCCCCTTTGGGAGGCTTCACTTTCTCTGCCCCCCACACACACCCTCAGTGTTTTTAAGTTTCATTCAGACAAAATCACTCCCGGATGCCTGAGAACGTTTTCCTCTAGCAAGCAGAAACCTAGCCTTTTGCTTTCTAATGTGTAGGAGGAAGAAGGATTCCAAATGTTAGGAATTATTATTACAGATATTCGGAACTCTCAAATTTAGATTCCAATATATTCAGAACTATACATTTATGGCATTGTTGAATGAATTCTCAATACTTCCAAATCCAAATGCACATTCTTACTTTATACACACAGTGAAGCTGACTCAGAAAGCGCTGACCTCCTTTTAAATGTTATCATCGTGGGGACAGTTAAACCCCGTATTTTTAATTTTAGAACTGGGTTTGTTACCAACTTTTTCTGTGTTTTGTAGAGCCTTCCTGGACTGACATTCAAGGACTTGTGTGAAAAGGGGAAAGATGAGGCGCCGAGCCTGTCTTTGTTCATTTGGACATAACTCACTGTTGTCCTTTTCTTGTGAAGCCAATCGAGATTCAGTGCCTTCGTTTTCCTTCCCTATGAGATTGTTTAAAAGGATTGTTTCTGGGAGGCGTTAATATATTTCACATCTGCAAACACAAGAAGCCCAATAAATTATCTGAGAAGACTTGAGAGTCTGAAGCGAGACACAGAATGCGCATGCCATCAATAAAGACTCTAAGCTATTATACATGCACCTTTCCTTGAGACAACAATTTGATTTTCTTTGCAGCTTGCATTCCGATTTAGCCCTTGGAAACATAAAATCTCATATACGAGAGGAAAGATGAAGCGTGAAGTTAGTCATGTGGAAAGGCTAGGTACTGAATGAGCTATTTTCAAATTAAGCTCTCTCTTTCTCCCACAAAAGGAACAACTTGGCACCTAGATAGAGCTCATCAATAAAAGTGTTTGCATACAATTTTAAGTTGTGGGTGTGCTTTTTTTTTTTTTTTAAATCTCTTCCACTCCAGAGGAGGAACTTGACTGTGATCCTATTCTCCATCTTGAAAGATGAATACTTGAAGGCTCAGCTACAATGAAAAAATAATTCCCCTTCTGAAACATGACAATGAAGATGGAGGCCTAGATCATATATGTTCACAAGAATTTAACTTTGCTGCACTGTAACATCTCAGGCTGCAAGTAAGGCATTGCATATTCGTATGCATATTCGTATTGCATATTCATACGGGGGGGGGGAACCAAATCTTTCTGCCCAAAAACAATTAAAATGCAATGAAGACTATCAAGATGATTTGCGGGTTGCTATGTGCATATACCTTTCTTAATGGATGAACAGAACTCCAACACACCAGTGTCCCTCCCCCGACACTTGTATGCAAACATGGCAACATCTAGGGAAAACCTCAAAATCTGAGCATTCTTTGACAGCCAGTTTAGTGCGGTACTGTACTTAGAATGCTAAAGGCTGGCTGCAAAATTTAGATTCGACTTGCAGCCAGAGAATCGACTTACAGACCAGAAAAAAACCAAAATGGAATAAAAATAGAATAAAAACCACTGGTTATGGGATTAATCGGTTTTCAGTGCATTGTAGGTCAATGGAGATTCGACTTACAGACTTTTCAACTTGCAGCCACCATTCCAATACGGATTAATTCCTTAAGTAGAGGGTCCACTGTACTGTAGGACTCTCAAGATCAGTGAGATATTTAAGGAGCGGTTTTACCAGTTCCACACCCCCAGTGAGTTTCCATGGCTCAGTACAGATTTAACCCCAAGTCTCCTGAATCCTAGTATAACACTCTATCCACTACACCACACTGGGTATCCTAGAGTTAATTAGTTACATGTATTGCCATAAGTATTTTTTGCAGGAAAGATGGGATTATTAATGATATCTGGTCATTGCATTGTAGTTGGACGTTATGTGATGAACTTCCACTCCTCTCCACACTAGACAACCCTCCATTTTCACTACCATACATTTACTGTTGCAAAAACACAATACTGTAGGTTGCTTTTTGTTTCTGCTTTCAAACTGTAGGCTTTTTGTGGATGTGTGTGTTTCGTCTTTTGTTTCAGATATTTAGTATTTGATGGTAAGAATGGGCTGCTTTGAATAGTAGGTATCAGACAGAATCTAAAGTTAAACACTTACTTTTATTTATTTATTTTCAGCCCTCTCAAGGTGATTCACACTTTTTTTTTCAAAGCACCATTGATTTCTGTGCCAAAGCACACTTAAATCTCCTCTCCTGACACCCAGCACTTACTTTTGGCTGGTCTTTACACTTAGATTCTAGAATATTTTATCTCTTCCTCTCTTGTGTGAAAATACAGTGCAATTTCAGTTCTGAGCCTGAGGGACAGGATGGTGTATAAATTGTTCTAAATCTAAGATGTAACTGTAACTTGATTAATTAACTCATTAACTAAATTTAGCACCTGGCAGACCATTTCCTGGCATGCAGTAAAGTAGGTTGAATTATTAAAGGCTGTATCTTAACCACAGTTCAAAAGTATTGAAAAATGATTTCAGATTTATATTTAGAATACCTGGGCACTAAGCACTGCTTAAAAAAAATGAAGTTGGAGATGCCAGACTGTGTGGAACAGCTAGCTCAGACGTAATATAGGTTTTATCAGAAGCTCCTTTTAAAAAAAATGGCAATGATGGTGGTGGTGATAGCTGAAGATGTGCTAGTTCAGAGGTAGGTATAGTGGAATGCAGCACAGCTGATGTGGGGCATGAGGGAACCCCTGGCATGGTGCCCTCCATCTCCTAAATGCTTCTGCGGCCGCTCATCCTCCACAGTAAACTTCCTGGTTGGGATGGGGATAGTAGCGTGGATAATAACTATTATTTGCCAGCAAGCCAATTCGACATTTATGGTTACGCTTTCCAGGGTTTTCCAGGTGGAGAATATTCAGAAGTGGTCCACCATTCCCTTCTTTGGGGATGCCCTGGGACAGTAAAGCTTGCCCAAGGTAGCATGGGTTGCCCGCACCTGGGGCAAGGCAAGTATTGCACCCCCTCATCTGTGGACCGTTAGCACTCCCGGAGTCCCTTCCACCAGTCCAGTACTGAGCCCTTTACCGCACCGCTCCCATCCATTGCTTTTGCTGGTGGTGGTGGCCATAAAATTAGGATCCCAAAGGCAAGGTAGGCAGTCAGGCCAAATGGGCAGCTCCCAAGTCTTGTGCCATTCAGCGTGGAGGTGGCAGCTGGGCAATGGTCAAGCATGCGGAGCCCACAGAACTTTCTCCATGCCCGATAGCAATACCTCAGGAGACAGGAGGGAACTGAGCACACCAGCTGCTGTGAAGATGATGACGGAGTTGGCGGCGGAGTGATAGCCCTAGGAATGTTTAAAGATGGTGACGTGGTGCCACCCAGCCAAATGGGGAAGATGCTCTTCTGATCGCTGGCAGCAGGGATTGGGGCAAAGGGGAGCTCGGAGTTCGAACATTGGGAGATTTTCTCTGTGAGGGGCAGGGTGGGCTATTTTTAAATTTATTAGTACTTAAATTTTAAATTAGCCCCCAGTCACTGCTACGCCACTGCCAAGGCCACACAGGCTGGCTCTTGACCCAGGAAGTGCTGTGAGGAATCAAACCCCTGACATCTAGCTCTCAAAAAAGGGGGACAAAACAGGGTAAACATGTTGGTTTATAGGTCTAGCTGCAAATTGAAAACTTCTATCATGTAGTGGTCCCCAACCTTTTCCCAACCACAGACCGGTTGGGGGGGGCGTGTGCGTGGGGGTGTGGCATACTCATGCAGGAGCATGACACGCTCGCAGGTGGGCATAGCACGCTGATGTGCATGCACACAGGGCATGGCACACTTGCCCAGGGGCATGGGCACTCACTCATGGGGGGGTGCTCGCGGAGGCAGGAGATCTGTGTCCATGGCCCGCACCTACATAAGGCCATGAACCGGTGCCAGGTTGCGGACCAGAGGCTGGAGACCCCTAATTTAAACAACATCAAGAACAACCCACAATACCTTTGAAGGTAGCAAGGGAGATTGTTATGAAGAGTACGTATTGCCTGCTCAGGTGTACACAATCTAAATGAGGAGTGTTGATGGCTGCTCTCTCTCTCCATTGTTCTTAATCTTTAAGCCAGATTTGGTCTAAGCAGCTTTTCAAACAAGCTGTATGAGCAACACATAGCTTCCAGACTGTATGTGTGCCCCCCCACCAGCTCTTTATACAGCTCCTGCTGCTTCTGCCTGTTGCTGCCACCAGCAGAACCACATTGCCACAATGTAGTGGGAATCCCCCTAAAAGAATGTCTACCCTTCCTTTTCTTTCTAAAGGGGAATTAGACCTTCTGCCCTGCCAGTCTGCAAGTGCGGGAGACCATTTTGGCATTTCCTACCCGAGAGAGTTGCCACAGTCGCTGACAAAGTTCATCTGCAACAGCAAGAGCAGGAGCTGAGGCAAAGAAGAAAAAAGGCTTCAATGTCCTGGACAGTGCATCTTTAAAAGAAATGCTGCTTTCAAATAGTGGCCTGCCATTTGGAAAGAGGGTGGATAACACATTAAGAGTGATGCTGAAACATGTGGGTAGGGAAAAGCTGTCTCATTTGCTGCCTTCTCTGCTTAGTGCTAAGTCCTTATGCTTTCCTTTTTTTAAAAAAGATGTTCTGGCATTGTTCAGCCATGATTACTCTGCCATAACATTGGTACCAACGTACCAGTGTGGCACATTGGTACTTACTCAGCCATGTCATGTGTTGATGCCAACCCTAGGATCCAAGAAAATAGAAATTACTGCCTTTTGTCTTCCTATCCTTCAATTCTCACTCTGACACAACATTCCTGTGGCTGAATTGGAATTACCAATGATTTGTGGGACACACAATTTCATATGGCGATTCTCGTCAGTTTGGCAAGCACATCCAGTCATGAGGGTCAATGGGAAAGGCAACCCGATGACATCGAAAGGCCCCTGTTCGAGGATGGGAAAGCCCGTCCCCAGGGGTCTGCCTGGTTTTCCTTCCCAACCACTATTTATTTATTTATTTATTTATTTATTTATTTGTTTATTTGTTTGTTTGTTTGTTTGTTTGTTTGTTTGTTTGTTCGTTCGTTCGTTCGTTCGTTCGTTCGTTCTATTTCTATCCCGCCTATCTGGTCACTACTCAAAGCCACCCGCTTTCTCAGAGTCTGGAAACATCCCTTTGTCACATCATGGCTGATGTGGTTCTCCTTCTTCCTCTTCTGAACTTCCTTCTCCTTCAGTACTCCTGAGTAGAGATGGGGGTATATACGAATTTGAATACACCTGCACTGGTGGCGTTAATGAGGGTCCAGCCCCATGGGGCCGGAGAGTCCACTCACCAATCTGACGCGGACACAGACCACGCAATTCTACCACGATCAGCTCGCCACTCTTCGACTTTGCAGCGAGGCTTGTCCTCTCGTCTCCTGCCAGGAATGGCGAGTGGATCGCGCGCTGCGGAGCCACTGGTAGAACTGCGAATACGAATACCCCCATGTCTACTCCTGAGTCATTCAATTCATACCTAATTGTTCTAGAAAAAGGCCAGCTTTTCTCCTTGTTCCTTCAGTGGCCAAAGGTCTCATTCCCCAACCCTCCTCCAGGTGAACACCAAGGCTGTTGTTTCAACAGCTGAACTCACACACAAACGTGAGGTATTGGCTTGATTTCCCCAGCCGCCTTGAGAAAGAGAGGAGAGCTTTAGTTTCAAGAATAGGATCCATGAATTATCAGGTATCAATTTCTTGTCAAGATGGAAGCCAAAGAGATTATTACAGAGTTCCTAATACTGCATACTGCTAATGCCTTTGAAGATCAATGAGGTGAAAATATGATTTCACCTTGCTTAATTAGGGTCAGCATATTACCCATTTAGCTGGATTTCCCCTAGATTTCAGAGGTGCTATCTGGCTCCCATTTGGATTATCATCAGACCTGGATTCTAATATTTTATTATGATTATTATTTTAAAGTCTCTAGCCCTTATAGAAGCAGACGGATAAGACAAAATGCACAGTCAGTGCTTTCATCGATTGTTTGTGAGAAACAAGTCTTTCCATGTGATTTGTCAGTGAGTAAAGCCAAGCCTCAAATGGGATCAAGATTCTAATCCTGAGTCTGTGCTCCTGAAGGTCTTCCCTATAATTTTGCTTGTGAAAACCCAGGGCAGGAACCTTCCCTTTCTCTCTCCTCTCTCCTGCCATCCTAAAGCAGGCCCAAACGTTTCTCCAACATGTTCTATCCTCCCACATTTTAGTGACATTATTGTTTCGCTTTTCTTTTCTTTTCTTTCTGCCAGCATCATTGCAACAGCCTAACCATCCAAGACCAAACATGCAGTGACCCTGAGATCAAGAGCTATAATTTTGAAAGCATTAACTTTAAACTTTCTAGGCTTTTGACAACAATAAAGAAAGCGGAAGAAAACGTGCATTGTTCTCACTCGATTTCATTGTTGTGTGTGTGTGTGTTTTAAAATCATGTAACAAGGAACTTAGTTAATAAGGATACACCCCTGTTTTAATAAGTAACACTTTGTGGTGTGTTACACAGCCGTGGCAGCGGCATTCTAGAACCTCCCAGGTTTACTGGAGAACTTGAAACACATTTACAAGTAACTGGTGGTAAAACTGGGGCTTTATCCTATTGTCTGTAAAGAAGAGGGGGGAACCTAAAACCAATCCATTAAAACAGTTAACTGGATTAGGAACAGCACACATACACACAGAGACCTCTTTTTCTCTTACAGGCATAGGAAGGAAGAAGCTGAAGTTTGCTTGCATTCCAAATTAAGGTTTGAAATAGTCCATATTCAAGATTGTGCATTTTGGACTATATATATATATAGTCACTATATATACACATTCTGTGTGTGTGTGTGTGTGTGTGTGTGTGTGTGTATACACATTCATTGTGTGTGTACACACACACACACACACACACACACACACATACAATGAATGTGTAAACAATGCTGTTATTTTTGATTTTTATGCAAAGGTATCACACACTCTGAGATGGACTGCAGAAAATGACTCTATTGATTGGCTGCAGTCCTATACACAACTTCCTTCGAAGCTTAACGGCATTTGACTAAGATGGCCGCTGTTCATGGGTATCAGTATTCTTGGAAGAAATCTTGAGGTGGAAGCCCATTCAATTTTTCCCAAGGTTAAAAGGCAGAGACGGGTATGTTTCAGTCAAACTAATCTCGCAAAAGTAACAGAGAGAATTAGGACTGGCTTTAATAATGTCAGTGTTATCTGACATTATTAAGAAAAGCTAGTCAGTGCTTATCCTTACCACGTGGGTGCTACCAATAGGATCCCCAGGTGCAAAAGAGCAAAGGCTGTGCAAAATAGGGAGATTCAGCAAGGGATGTACTTACTAATATTCTTACCTTCTGCACTAATATTCAAAGTTCAAGAGCTGAGCACCCTTGCTGTTGACAGATCCTGTCTGTGTCCAGGATGGGAGAAACTGGTGGCCTTCCAGATATTTTTCAGTTGCAGTTCCCATCAGCCTGAGCCTGCAGGCCCGTTAGTAAAGGATAATGGAAGTTGTAGTCCAACAACAAATGCTCCCCTCTTCTGCTTATGTGAACCTTTTCGGGAGGGGACCAAGTTGCAGCTGGATTTCAGTCCATGTGTACTTGTTCCTCAATAGCACCTCTGGGTAAAGATAGGTGCAGAGTTGAAACTGATGTTGTCACAAGATCTTCCAGCTTTGCAGCTGACATGACAGACATAAATAGTAACAAGTGAACTGAATGCTGGTTCATCTGTCAAGTCATCCCCTTGCTTCAGTGGATGGTTTGCCTCTTTAAAATATTACAACTGTACCTTTTGTGATTTAGAGTACAGTATGAGGCTGTGCATAGTGACTTAGACATAAGCCCCAATGCATCCAACGGGGCTTACTCCTAGGTAAGTGGGTAATGCAGCCTTATATATTGATCTATTGATTATTTAAGAAAAATATAAGCCCTTCATACAGCACTATGGAAATGGGGAAGGGGGTCATGTCACAGACACTAATCAGTCAGCCTGTCCAAAACAAAGCCTTCCCTTGCTGAAATGAATCACTCTGAAAAAAGACGTGGAACCGTTTTTTTCAGTGTTTGCCCTGGGACAGGAAAATTCGCCTTTAAATTGTATGTGGCACAGTTGCTTTCCAAACTGTCCTGTTACATCTGTCTTCACCCTTTATCTCTCATCAACTCACTGATGCTACCTAGTGGGTGGCTATGAAGAATTATAGGCCTATTATCTACCATGCACTCATGCCAATGGTGCCACTTACCTAGCTTTAAAAGGATGCAACTGATTGGCTAGTGTGGAGAGTTTGGGAAGGGGAGAGGCAAAAGGAAACAAGACAGGGTCTCATACCAGCAACAGCTGCTTCTTAATCCTCACCCACCCACAGTTTCACCCCTGAGGATTTCTTAATTAGCTTCCTCCCTTCAAATCCCGCCCCCATCTGAGCAGAAAGTGAGCCTAAAGGCATTTGCAAGGAAGAACCAGTGGGTACAGGACAACTTAAGCATCCACTCCCATCCACTGTGTCTTCCTGTAAGACCCTTCCCCCATGCATTTCCATCATCCTAGGAAACATCAAGCGTGAGGCTGGGAGCATGTGTTTGCTGAGATAAGGACTGGTGCCACCCAAAGTCAGATCTGTAAAGAATATTTTTTTAAAGCTTTGTAAGAAAGCAACCAATCAAAACTCCATGCAGAGGTGAGGGTTATGTCTTGTACCTGGTTCTGTCCTGTCTGGAAGCAATGCATAGTTGTACTGTTGAAGTTATTAGTGAACAGAAATTACTCAACAGCCCCAAACCACAGTATCTCAGAGAGTTCAGTGTCCCTTCCTTTATCCTCTGCATCGGCTACTTGTCTTGAGAAAGGCATGTGTGGTTATTCAAGCTGGGGGAGGCCAATGTTCTCATGGAAAGAAATGCCACATGCAGTGGAAGTGGATTACCATTTAGTGGACCACACTGAATACATTTCGGGGGAACAAGTTGAAAGAAATTCAGAAATCACGCACTCGTACTGCTGAGCTTAGTTTCCTAAATATTTTGTGCATGTTCTGCTCTGACACTTTGCCTTACATCTAATGGGAAACCAGCATGCCAACATGATACAATAAGGTGACAGGACCAGCTGTAATAAAAACAGGAATGCTAATTTCTAAGAAAGAACAGCAGCTGCATTCAGGGCAGGCATAAGGGTTTGGCTGCCTCAGGTGAAGGACAGGATGGCACCCCACCCAGTCCTGCCTTTTCTTGCTTTTCAGTTCCTAGACGCCGATTGGCCGGGTGTTTGAACCTCTTCACTGCATCTGAGGACAGCAAGATACCTCACAGGTACGGAACAAGCCATGAAACATGCAAAGCTGTGTCTGCTCTCCTTCCCTCAGCACTTCTTGCTTGTGGCAGCCGCCCCACCATGCCAAATGAAAGTGCTTGCCACAGCTGCTTGAAAGCATCTGTAAACATTATCAGGTGGAATGCATCCTATGAGGTGACCCTGTGGCCTACGATGGCAGAAGCCATCTTGAGGAAGAGGAGCCACTGTTACAAAGACATACAGGTGCAACATGGAGCAGACTCCGTAATGAAGAAGATCATGTGGGAAAATACTCTGGACATTTTATCTGGACTCACCAATTCTTCAAATGCAAAATATTGACAAAATAAAGTTGCCTCCTCTCTCTCTCTGCACCCCCCTTGGAAACCAGTGCTACCTGTGTAGAAGACTAAGACAACAGAGGGGGCTGCTCTGCTTAAGACAGCAGGTGGACCATATTGTGTATTTGAATATTCATTCTCATTGAAATGCACTATAGAACCATCGCCCATAAACATCAGGGAGAATGTTTGTAACTCTTGTCTTTTCCTTGTTCAGTGTACTGCTATTTTTCACTTGCAGGAAGCCTTGTTTTATGTCAGAGGTAAGAAAAGTGCAGGCTGGAACCCCACACAGCCGCTCAATGGTATGTTTTTGGTACTAATAGCCCCCCCTACTCAAAAAATAAAAGCCCAAAAGAAGCAAAGACCTTGCCTCACCACCTGCAGAAACAACAGTTGAATCACTATGCTTCCCCACCCCCATTTTTTTTATATTTTTGGGCACAAAAAAAAAATCAGTGTTTCAAAACTGGACCTGAACTCTGTCCCCTTAACAGAGGGGACTTTGTCCCTCTTTTAAAGCTTTTGTAGTGGCCAATACAGCTCCCAGAGGGCCCTACGGGCAGAAAATCAGCCCCAGGACCCAACGAAGTTGCTTTCCCCCGTTTAATGTGCATGGCTTTCTTTTTAAGATGACTATTCCACCCCAAGTCTATAGTGGTACAGTTCATTCTACCATTCCAGGACTCTCTCCACCCGTTTATTGATTCTGCTTGGTTTTGGTACTTCCCCCTCCCCTCCAGTTATGTAAAAGTAGAAATTATTAATTTGTTCAGCTTGCCAGCTCTGTTATCTGTCTGTTCGAAAGGGTAAATGCCTGTGAAATATCTCTGGAAGCTTTGCCATTCTTTTCTGTCTAATCAATAGCTGGGTCTGATGCTCAGTGGGGCATTAATACTTGGTGCCAGAACTTGGTTTGAACGGTGCAACTCTGCTTGACAAATCTATCAAAACAGAGTTTGACCTTTCGTGGTTGTTCACGGAGCAGATCTTCTTTGTAAGTGACAAAGGTAGTTAACGCATCATAAAAATCTACACAAGCCACTTGGCAAGGGTCCCCTTGGTTGC